>NW_006408562.1:10292280-10303130 GCF_000296735.1 Chrysochloris asiatica | reverse complement strand
TTTATCTTCTAGCTCACTAGTTCTAGCTTCTATCTCTTCAATTCTACTCCTTTGCCCTTTCAGTGTATTGTCCATTTCTGATATTCTATTATTAATCATTTGGACCTCTTTCTGCAGGTTAACGAATTGTTTCCAATGCTGTAGCTATCTTATTTGATTGTTCCTGTAGCACTTTCCTGATTTCTTCCTTATTTTTCTCAACTCCATTGTATAGTGTTTTGATACATTTTATCATAATTTTTCTGAATTCCTTCTCCAGCATTTCCAAAGCCTGCCCATCTTCCAATATAGAGTGTAGGTCTACTTCCAGCTCATTTGCCTCAGTCACTTTATCTTGTTTCTGGACATGTGCAGATATGGTCATCTGCTTCTGTTTTTTTTGGGCATATTCAGGGGTTATCTCTGGCCTTGGTGCTTAGATGGGTATGTATTTTGGTATTTTTTATGCTTTCTGGTTACCTCCAGGTAGATGTGATCAGGAAATGAGCTTCCCTTTTTACTCTTCTTCTTGAGAAATTTCAAGTTGGTTGTTTTAACGTAAGTTAGGATTTAATTTTTGGCTTATTTCCTTTTTTGTCTGCTTGTCCCACTCCACAATCCCCGTTCAGGCCTTTTTTCTAGTTGGAAGCAGTTCAAAACTGGCTGTGGCCATTTGGTTTTAATTGGAAACTGTCTCTTTAAGTTTCAAGGAGATCTGTGCACATGTGTAGTAGAACCCTCCAAGGGTGGGACTGGGGCTGGGGTGCCCACTAGCTCAAGCACCCCTATAATCACCAGAATGGAGTTGCGCAGACTGCAAGGGACCAATGAACAGCTACCAAGAGAAAAGAATGCCACACCTTTATCTCTGAGGTTCTGCCAGGTGTCTGTGGCCGCTCCGATCCTTCCCCGGCTTGGTCTCACCCAAGATGGAGGTGCCTGGAGCAGCTGAGCATCCCGGACTAGAAAACAATGGATTTCTTGCTTCTGTCACAAATTCCCCCAGCTGTAAGCTTTCCAACCTTCTAAATATTCCTTTATATGTGGTTCAGAGTTCTGGGACCATCCCCTGAACCTGCTTGGTTGGGTATTCTGTGTTGTTGCTGGCAGAGCTCTTTAGTGCACTTCCACCCGATCCACCATCTTGTTTGTTCTCTGCTTTTGACATTTTTAAGAAATCTTGTGCAGTTTTGCCTAGTGCAATATGTCACTGGATTTCTTGACTGCTGCTTCCATGAGTGCTGATAGTAGATCCAAGGAAATGAAGTCTTTAATAGCTTCAGCCTTGTCTCCATTTATGATGATGTTATGTACTGGCCCAGTGGTGAGGATTCTTGTTTTCTTTACATTGAGATGTAATCCATACTGAAAGCTGTGGTCTTTGGTTTTAACCAGTAAGTATTTTATGTCTTAATGACATTTAGCCTTAATTATCTTTGGCTGTATGATGTTCTTGATGTCATCTCCCAGCTATTCTTCGGTTATTAGTGTCTGATTCATCAAATCTATTCTTGACCTCTCTGAATTTTGGTGGAATATATTCACGGTTGTATTTTGGCTCTCATGGACTTGTTTTAATTTTGTTCAGCTGCAGCCTGAGCTTGCATATAAGTATTTAATGGTCTGTTCCACTGTCTGCCCCTGGCCTTATATTCGCTGTTGAGCTGAAACTTTCCACCATCTCTTCAGAGATGGGATTAATTTGGTTTCTGTGTATTCTTTTGGTGACGTGCATGTTATAGTCATCTTTCATGTTTTGTCAAAAAGGCATTTGCAGTGAATAAATCACTGGTCTTGCAAAATTCAGTCAGGCAGTCCCTAGCATTGTTCCTGTCACCATAGTAAGCGTAGTAACAGACAAGTTGTGAATTGATAACAGGCCTTGGTGGAAAGCCCACATGTCTATGTTGTTGTTGTGAAATGACGTCGAGTAGGTTCTGACTCATAGTGACCCTGTATAGGGTATTGAGAAGCAGCTGGGGAACTTGAACTACTGACCTTGAGGTTCAAACTGACCTTGCAGTCCAGCTCATTAATCAGCAGCACCACATCAGGACTCCAGTCTAAAAAGAAGTTGGATAACTTCCAAAACACATTAGTTTAGGAGGACCAGGTGATAAAATAGGTGGCCTCACCTCACCTTTGTTATTTTTAGGTGCCATCTAGTCAGTACCGACTCATAGTGACCTTGTGCACAATAGAACAAAACACTGCCCAGTCCTGGGCCAACCTCACTTTTGTTGCCATGCTTGAGCCCATTGATGCTGCCACTTTGCCAATCCACCTTGCTGGGGGTCTTCCTCTTTTTCTCTGACCCTCCACCTTACCAAACATGATATCCTTCTCCGGCAACTGGTGCTTCCTGACAATATGTCCAAAGTAAGAGATATGAAGTTTGGCCATCTTGGCCTCCAAGGAGCACTCTGGTTGCACTTCTTCCAACACAGATCTGTTGGTTCTTTTGGTAGCCCATAGCACTTTCAATATTCTTCAATGCCAAGGCTAATTGACCAGAGGTGGATCACAAATGGGTCAAAATATTCCTCACTATCCTGGCACTTGTAAGCATGAAAAGCAAGTATTCCCAGAAATCAGTGAGGAGAGCACTCCCTTCCGAACTGTGCTGTGGGAGAGGGGAAAGGGTGTCTGAGGGCTGGAAAGGGCCCTATTTATGGTGGCCACCTGACACAGAAGCTAAGATGACAGTCCAGTAGTTAAATAGCATCCCACAATGGGTCCAATAGGCTCTTCAAGTCTTTGAAGTCTGCCTGTTGGATTTACTGAAGAAAGAATTTCTAGGGATCAGAGTAATGTTAAGTCCTAGAAAGTGGTCATCTCAGACCTGCATGGAGGGCCTGAGTGAGTAAAATGAGTCGGGATTGACAACAGAAAGAACAGGTGAAGACTACAACTCAGAACAGGGTCTTGTTAGGTGCTATAGAGCTGGTTCCAACCCATAGTGTTCCTGTATAGAGTTTCCAAGGAGCAGCTGGTGAGCTTGAACCACCAACCTTGCAGTTCACAGTCCAGTTCTGATCCTACAGTGCCAGACCAGGAGTCCAGAACAGGATCTGGTGGTGGTGGTAGTGGTGTGTTGTGGAGTCAGTTCCGATTCATAGTGACCCTGTATAGGGTTTCTGAGACTGTAAATCTTTACAGGAGCAGAAAGCCTCATCTTTCTCCCAAGGAATGGCTGGTAGTTTCGAACTGCTGACCTTGATGTTAGCAGTCTGATTCATAACCACTATGCTCCTTAGAACAGGATCTAGGACCCCCTTAAGGAGTAAAAAGAGATCAGAATTTGCTGGGATCACTCTAGAGACCAAGGCTTGCTAGAGGGAAATCAAAGGACAATCGATGTGAGAGAAAATGTGCAGCAGCCTCAGCCTTAGGAGAGACAAGAAAGACAGAAGAGAAGACTTCCAGTGGATATTGGGGACTTGCAAAAAAGAGATCTGTTTTCTGGCCACACTTCTTGGTCTCTAAATTTATTGCCAGGACTTATTGTACTAGTAAAAGATTAAGCATTTAGACTTGAGATTTTCAGTCCCAGCACCTTCAGATTCTTAAAGAGATGCCCCAAAGGGGAATCTTCAGATGGAGTTGAAATAAAAAGAAAGGGTAGCTCAGAGACAAGAGCCTGCCAAGGAAACAAAGGTTCAGTCAGAGCATTCCCCACTTAAACGACCTGAAAACATGTGACAGAGTCAGTGTCCCCGAGTTTGGGGCAAGACCAAACCTAGAGATCTTAGGATAGAACCAGGTGTCCCCAGATCTGGAGCAAGAATGAACCTATGGGGAAAATGGTCAAGAAGCATCCTTCAAGACTGTATCCCAAACAGAAAGTGGTAGACCCATTGTTATGTTTTATCAACTGAGGAAGAAAAATAAAACTTGCACTTCCCACATAGAGACTGTTTTGCATCCCAAGATGTGTCATGACTTACCGGATGAGGTTTTGAGCTACATGGCTGAAGAGGTAGTGCCAGGGATTGAAGATAGCAAGAGGATAGCTAGTCCAATCAGCATCTCAAGACAGGATCAAGGGTCAGCTGAGACAATCTTCCACTGCCCACTACTCTCCAGGTGCAAGTTTCAGAAAGTCAAGAGAGAGAGAGAAAGAGAGAGAGAGCCGGTTTTCTGGAGGCAGGATCAGGGGGTTAACGGAAGGCTATCTTCAACTGCCCACCGTGCCCCTAGTTGTGAGTTCCAGAAGGCAGTGGAGAAGGGAGATTCCCATACAGGCCATCACAATGTTAGGTTGGGCTGCACAGGGTGTCAAAGACTTCACAAGTACAAGTACAAAGTACAGAATCTACTCACTTTCCAAAGGAGGAAATGGGCCTAACACCAGAGTTTAGTGCTGGCCCTAAGGGTCAGTTTCAGGTTTGTATTGTTTTTTTCTTTTTTCCAGGAAGGAAAGGGGCCTTGTAGGCAGGTGGCATGGGAGGCAGATTTACAATGTAAGTGATGGCACCCTGTGGGCTAGTCTGGCAGGACATTGGGTTAAAGACACGGAGTGTATGTCTTAATAGACCTAATGTGCATTGGCCTACCATTCTCCAGTCATATAAATAGGACACTGCCTAGACATACAGCTTATTATTTATTCTCTTTTAAGCTCTCGTTGGTAGGATACTCATCACCCACATAAAAACATATGTGCATAAGGAGTACAATTGTATTTACTTCATATGAATAAAGGATGGCTTGATTCACTTGTTTGATCCAATTTTCTGCTAAAGAATCATTACAGATTTGGTCTTCCCATTCTTTGAGGGCCTCCATAGGTTGTAAAAGCTTAAAAGAGCTTAGATAATATTTGATAAAATCATTTATTATTGTTTCTGAGCTTTTGCCTTTTTCTATTCTCTCACAAATGGTAAAAGCAAGAATCATGAGGAAGAAAGTAGTAGGAATGTCAAGGAGTAATTTTTTTAAAAATTTGAGTTAATACAAGGCACTAGTGGTTGGGATAATTTAGGATGCTACAATTTTGCACATATTGTTAATTGCCATCGAGTCAGTTCCAACTCATAGCGACCCTGTATAGGGTTTCCAAGGAGTGGCTAGTGGGTTTGAACTGCCAACCTTATAGTTAGCAATCTGGTGCTTAGCCTATTGTGTCACACCAGAACCCCAATTTCACACATATAGCTTGCTTAATGTAATGTTGAGGTTAACAATAGCATTGGATGTAAGACTATAGTTAGAAATGGGAAGAGCTAAGGGATCTGAGTTACCATCTCCACTCAGTTAGGTTACTCAGAGTTTTCATGGACTGAGCTAATCTATTAATAGTATTTTCATGGCAGGCATCTGTGAGAGTCACAAAATATTTAAGAAGTTTTAATATTGTAAGTAATCCTGGTGTGGTGCTGTGGTATAATGAGCTGGGTGGCAAAGTCAGTTTGAACTGCAAGATCGGTGATCCAAACTCACCAGTTGCACCTTGGAAACCTTATGCAGGGTCACTTTGGGTTGGAACTTGCTCAAAGGCACTTAACAACAACAACAACAACATCATATTGTAAGAAGATAAACCAAAAATAATCTAGTAGAGTGAAAGTAAAAAAGTAATGTCTATAATAAAGTACATTTCTTCATCTTCTGGCATGTGAAAATAAAATATCAAAGGAGGCGATGAAAAGCAAGTACCAGCCCTATTAGAATAAGATCAGCCCAGACAACCAGTAAAGGAAGACCATAGCTTGTCCAGGATGAGATCCATGTAGAGTGAACTTATGAGGCTTAAATGATCTTAGATTTTAAAGTATAAGAGAAAGCATCTTAGGTATTGTAAAGAAGCATAAAGCTTGGCTAAGTGGATCTTTTATGATGTCATTAGTTCTTTGCAAAGAACAGTGATTTAAAATTGTAGGGGCCGTGAAAATCTTGGAAAATTAAAAAAACTCATGCATGCTACTCTTATTACTTGTCCAGTAAAGTGAGCCCTTTGGTGACTGCAGAGACTCTGAGTCATTCCCCAAGTGGGAATGAAAACTTTAAGGGTTACAATGGCACAGTGGCTAGGAAATGCTGCCACTCAATGTGAAAATCTACATATTCCCAGGACAAATTTATAATGGTGGAGGTTGGTAGCTGGATAAAATCAAGCTGCTTCAAACATGAGCCCTGAAGACAAAGGTGGGAACTTTCAGGGTTTTCCTGAGCTAAATTTACAACAAATAGAGCAATGTTTGGTAACATGGTAAGCAACTTTTCTAAAATATCCCAACCAATTCATTGGGATTTTGAGGGATTTCAGAAGGATGGACAAATAGTTATGTCCCTTCAATATCCCTGAAGTAGATTCCTTTAAACAATCCAATCTTTCAACATCTTGGTGTCTTCTGTTGGACAAATAATTGATTCATGTACAAGTATTCAATATAAACTTTTTCAGGAGGGTAGCAGTTTACTAGAAATCCAGATGGGTGACAAGAAAGAATCTTGTCATTGTGATCATGGTGTAAGAGTATTCATTAAGGTGGCCAAATGATACGTGAAGGGTGAATAGGGCACAAGGAAAGTATATGATTGAGAGCTGCAGAAAAGTCCTTCTACCATCTTTTTCTAGGCTTGTGTCATCCCATCTTGTTTTTCTAGATTCTTGTGTAAGTAATTGTGAACCGCTAGGGTATGTAAGCATCCATACTTTGGCTGACATATCTTGTAACATTCAGCATTTTCAACTTGTAAGTTTATCTTTTGAAGCTAGTTGTTAGTATTGAAAAATCAGCTCTGAGACCGCATTTCATAATGTGTTGTTGTTGTTGTTAAGTGCTGTCAAGTCAATTCTGACTCATAGCTACCTGTGCTTTAATTATTTTTCCCCTTTTCATCATGATTGTGAACCAGATGGTTACTGAAGGTTCTCATGATCCTGAAAGAGAATATTACTTGGGTAAGGCATCTGGGAAGCAGCTTGTCTGACTTTTCTGTTGTCCAAGTCAGTCCTTTTAATTTCTTCTGATTGAGCTACTCCTTTAGGCTGCTGACCTTGTAGCTTAATTACAGACACCTTGTTGTTGCTGCTCAGTTGGTTCTAGCTCATGGCTACCTTGGATAGGGTTTCCAAGGAGTAGCTGGTAAACTTAAACCTCTGGCCTTGCAGTTCAAACTGACTTTGAAGTCCAATGCTTAAGAAGGAAGCAAAGGGGACATTTTCAATTTGGGTGCCAGAAAAGTTTAGAAAACCTCTCTGTTTCCACAGCATACAAAAATTCTGAACTACCCTAAATCTATATCTCAAATCTGCATAAACATGTACTGACTAGACAGAAACCAATATGAAATCCATTGTGTGTGTATTGATTCAGCTTGGTGAACTGAAGTAACTTCAGGAAGGCCACTGTTTTCTAGAACTTCAGTCGATATCGTGATGAATTATCCTCTCTGGCAATTAGAGTTGTCCTGATGTGGCACTATACGATGGGCAATGGACTTCTAACTTCAAGGTCATTCAAACCATCCTTTGAAAACCAACACAGGGTCACTATGCATTGGAACCAATTTGATGGCACTTACCAACAATAAAAATTAGAGCTGGTGGGGTTAGGTCTTAAATATTGGAAGAAATACAACCAGAATGCTCCTTTGAAGCCAAGATGATCAGATTTCTCTCATACTTCAGACATATTTTTAGGAGGAACCAGTCCCTGTAGAAGGACATTATGCTTGGTAAAGTGGAGGGTCAGCTAAAAAGAGGGACATTCCTAACGAGATGGGTTGGCACAGTGGCAGTAGCAATGGGCTCAAGCCTAGCCATTGTGAAGATGGTGCACGACTGACAGTGTTGTATTCTGTTGTTCATAGTGTCACTATGGGTCAAAAACAACTCGATGGCACCTAAGAAGAACAACAAATAGAATTGGGAGTGCAGTGACTCCATACTATAAGCACTGGACTGGGAACTGCAGGGTCCACGGTTTGGGTCTGCCAGCTGTTCCGCTGGAGAAAGATGAGGCTTTCTGCTCCCATGCGGATTTAAACCTCAGAAACCCTATCCAAGGTAGCTATGAGTTTGAACTGACTTGAAGGCACTTAGCAACAACGACAATAACAAATAGAATGAAATCTGCATTAAGAAGAAGTGTTTCCTATAAATCACTTCTAAGAATTAAAAGTTCGTTGGTCAAGCCTAAACAGTTTTGGGGAGGAGGGGGTGGGTGGGTGATAATCATTATCATTGGGGAGGAATAAAGGTGCAGCTGAATTCAAGCAAGCTATTGTGTGTAGCTGCCAAGAGGAGGACTTCTAAGGAGGCAACCTGTTGGTTTATAGATGCTGCTAAGGAGGAATTTAAAATAGCAGACACTGCATGATGTATATAACATCAAGGGAATTTCCTCAGAGTATGTCTGTTGTTTCCACTAATTTTGCAGTGAAAGTAAATGCCATAGTCTAGATAGGTGGGAGGATAACATATCCTAATTAAATCTGGTTGTAAAATATAAAATGTGATCAATCCTTGCTGCTATCCTGCATACTGCTAGATGAGGATAAAGCACTTCCAGACACTTGTACAAAAAGAGAGAAATAGCTACAATCATGGGATCCAAATTCTGGTATTTATATTAATGACACTAAAAAATTTTTTGAAAAAACATTTTTTGATAAAGGAAACAAGGGTAAATTGCTACAATTTGATGAACTTGACCTATACTCATGGAGATAGTAACTGTAAATACCAACAGAGAGGGAAGGAGTCTTCACATCAAGTATCAATGCTATCCCCTCTATACACAGGGCAGATAGGGATGGGCAGATAGGGATGGGCAACTTAGACATTGACTACCTAAAATGAGGGGGTGATAAAGGCTCAAAGTGACTGGCTTACAAGCTTCAAGAGAGAGTTTGGTTTAAGAGTGGGTGGGGGAAGATAGAGTCCCAACTGAACAGTTTTCATCTTGTCTAGATGGGTCTGGTAAAAAGAGATGGGGATAAGATTCTTATGTTTCAATAGTGAGTAATTTTTATCATGACTAATTGTGACTGTCACAATTGTAACGGTAGAAGTTTTGCCCTTTCGTGGTTTAAATTATTATATATGCCTGAGTGTTTAAAAAAATAATAAAAGCTAAAATGAATAGAGAGAAATACTGTTAACTGATGGTACATGGAGGAATTATAACCATTGTACTGAAACAAATTGTATAATTTGTTGGATGTAGAACTGATGATCTGCCCTGTAAACTTTCACTAAATTCATAATGAAACTTAAAAAAAAAAAAAAAATTTTTTTTTTGATGGCCTCCTTGCATTTCCTGATAGATTTAAGTGGTTCATTTCTCAGATCTTTAAATATTGATACAAAGGTTGGGCCAATAAAGAAATACTTGGTATCCAGTTTCCACAGTAAATTCAGAGTCCTAAAAATCCACTCAACTGTTTCTTAGAAGGAACAGGAAATCTAGGACTGTCTATTTTCTTTTAAGTTACATGATGAGCCCTTTAGCTGAAATCACATAGCCTAAACATTTCAACATTTCTCAAACTGAAAAAACCGAAGAGAAAATTCTAACCTATGGTTGCAATATTGAAAGATTCTGTGGGCAAAGTATTGAACAATACAAGGATCATCAAAAGAAATGGAAGGAATATACAGAGTCACTGTACCCAAAAGAATTGGTGGATACTCAGCCATTTCAAGTGGTAGCATATGATCAAGAGCTGAGAGAATGAAGGAGGAAGAAGTCCAAACTGCACTGGAGGAAAACAAGACTCCATGTTTCAGCAGACTGATGCAGCACTAGAAGTGCTCACTCACTCAGCATTGCCAAGAAATTTAGAAAACAGCTACCTGGCTAACTGATTGGAAGAGACCCATATTTGTGCCCATTCCAAGGAAAGGAGACCTGACACAATGTGTAGGTCACCAAACAATATCATTAATATTACATGCAAGTTTTGCTGCAGATTGTGTAAAATGGTTGTAGAAGTGTATCAACATGAATCAGTCAGAAATTCCAGCCAATTTAAGAAAAGGTCACAGAATGTGGGATATCATTGCTGAAACCAGAAGGATTCTGACAAAAAGCAGAGCATACCATAAAGATATTTATGTGTGCTTCTTTGATTATGCAAAGCCATTCAACTGAACGGATTGTAGCACAGTATGGACAGCATTGTGGAGAATGGATATTGTAGAGCACGTCGATTATATTCATGAGGAACCTGAACTAAGAGGCAGTCGTTACAAAAGAACAAGGATGATTTAAAATCAGGAAAGGTGTGTGTTAGGTTTTATCCTTTCACTATACTTTTTCCATTTGTGTGCTGAGTAGATAATCCAAGACTCTGAATTATAAGAAAAACAACATATCAAGATTAGAGGAAAACACATGTAATAACCTGCACTATACAGATGACACAACCTTGTTTGTTGGAAGTAAAGAGGACTTAAAATATATGCTGATGAAGATGTAAGATTACAGACCAGTATGAATTACACCTCAAGGTAAAGGAAATAAAAATCCCCACAGCTCGACTAAGAAATAACATCATTATAAATGGAGAATAGATTGAGGTTGTTAAAAAAATCATTTTGCTTGGGTCTGAAATGAACACTTATGGAAGTAGCAGTCAAGAAATCACATTACATATTGAATTAGACAGATCTGCTGCAATTGTTGTTGTTGTTAGGTGACATCGAGTTGGCACTGACTCATAGCGACCTTATGCACAGCAGAACGAAACAATGTCCAATCCTGGGCCAACCTCACTACTGTTGCCACACTTGACGCCATCGATGCTGCCACCTGGCCAATCCATCTCATTGGAGGTCTTCCTCTTTTTCTCTGACCCTCCATCTTACCAAACATGATATCCTTCTCCAGCGACTGTTCCCTCCTGACAATATGTCCAAA
>NW_006408562.1:10282155-10288274 GCF_000296735.1 Chrysochloris asiatica | reverse complement strand
CCACGCCTCTATCTCTGCAGCTCTGTCAGGCGTCTGTGACTGCTCTGATCCTTTCCCCGCTTGGCCCCACACAAAATGGCGGCTTCTGGAGCAGCTGAGCGTCCTGAACCAGGAAGCAATGGATTTCTTACTTCTGCCACAAACTCCCCAGCTGTAAGTCTTCTAACCTTCTAAATATCCCTTTATATGTGGTTCAGAGTTCTGGGACCATCCCCTGAGCCTTCTTGGTCCAGTATTCTGTGTTGTTCCTGGCACAGCTCGTCACTGCACTTCCACCTGATCCGCCATCTTTTTTCCGGAATGAATCAGTGACCTTTTTGGTTGTTAGCAGTCCAGTGCTTATCCTAGAGCCACACCAGGACTCCTTTGTCAGTAAAAAGGTGTGAATCTGTTCAGGGCCCATCAATATTGAAATAGGTTTAGGGTGAATTAAAATGCATTCTTTACTGCCAAACCCACAACTTTAGAGATAGGAACAGGAGTCTTTGTAAACACATGGAGTTGATTGCTGAGAGGGTAGCCTTCAGTCAATTATATACTTCTTGTTGTTATGTGCCGTGGTGGGATTTCTGAGGCTGTAAATCTTTACGGGAGCAGAAAGCCTCATCTTTCTCCTGTGGAACAGCTGGTAGTTTCAAACTGATGACCCTGAGGTTAGCAGCCTGATTCGTAATCACTACGCTACCAGAGAGCCTTAATTTATTTAGAAGGTTTTTAATTAACTTGTATTGCAATTTACCCTTAGTAGTTTAAAGCTACCTTGCAAAGTCCCTGTTTTATTCTTTGTTCCATTATTGCTTGGGTAATATCTAATTAGGAAGTGTCCAACTTGTTCTTCAATTTTATACAGTCCTTTGTAAAATGTCCAGGTTATTTATTTAAGTTGTTGTTAAGTGCAGTAGAGTCAGTCTGACTCATAGTCCCTATATAGGTTTTACAAGAAGTGGCTGATGAAATTGAACCATGGACCATGAGGGCTAGCAGTCCAATACTTATCCTTCAGTGCCACACCAGGACAAATTCCAGGTTTACTGGCCCTGACTTAATGCCTGAATAGGATTTAAATTTGCTGTAATTAGTGGGCTCTAACTGTTGCAAGTACAAAGTCATTAACATTCATTTTAGCAGTTTGTTTATTTTCTATTGTTAGGTTCCATCCAGTTGGTACCAACTCATAGCGACCTTAAGCTAATTCATGGACTAACCCAGTTAGTCCCGTAACAGAAACTACTTTACTGACTGTTGTTATTTTTAAGCGCCATCGAGTCAATTCCAATCCATAGCAACCCTGTATCAGGTTTCCAAGGAGCAGTTGATGAGTTGGAACCACCGACTTTGTGGTTCAAATCGACCTTACGGTCCAGTGCTTCTCCTACAGTGCCACACCAGGAGTCCAAACTTTATGGAATAGCTGGTACCTATTACTACTGCTAAAATCTCGGGGTTAAGCCCAGACACAAATTTTTTATTCAAGGCTGCTAAAACCCCTGGAATCAGCAGGTCTGTAACCAAGTGTTTAGCACAGGTGTGGAATAACCAGTTTTGACAATCATAAATATAAATCCTTATTTTGTACACTTGAATAAGTTTTTGTCTAATCTACTTCACAGGAAAAGACCTTATTATGGGCTTTAAGTAAATCATCTTTCCTCTTCTTGGCATTCTGAAACTATTTACTTTTTTGCTGGTATATAGAGCAAGACTAGCTTTATTGTATTTTTATTCAGCACATTGTAACCATAATTTAGAATCCCCAGGGTTTGCTCGCATGTGAACCAACTAAGATAGGTCCAGCAATCTGGCCTGGGAGGTTTCAATGAGAATTTAAAATTCCTTAGTCATTTTTTAAGGATTATGTTGCAAGTCTAGGAAATCTGTAACAATGCTATGTAATTCAGTATGTTGTTGTTATGGGCCATGGAGTTGGTTCCGACTCATAGTGACCCTATACAGAGTTTCTGAGGCTGTAAATCTTTACGGGAGCAGAAAGCCTCAGCTTTCTCCTGTGGAATAGTTTTGAACTACTGACCTTGCGGTTCTCAGCCTGATTTGTAACCACTACACTACCAGAGCTCTTCAGTGTAGGTGCAAGAAAAAAGGACATGGTCAGCTCTTGGGGAATTTTCCTAGCATCTACCCTGGTAATGTGGTGCAAGTTTCCTCCCCCCCAAAAAAATCAGGTCTAGGTTTAGTTTCTATGATAGATTCTTAGGAAATTCTTAGGAAAGATGAAATTCTGAGAAGTACTAGCAAAGAAAAAAGAAGGAGCGCTGGATATAAGGAGCAAGCAGCCAATCAAAGGAATCTTTTAGAATCTTCATACACCAATAGAAATATGCATCCATTGTGGTGGTTTGATGGGGAACCCTTTCTTTTCTAATTTACTTACCTTGAGAAATTAACTTACCTATATCAAAGGAGCCATAAATCAATTTACAAAATTGTCTCTGCAAAATCTTGCAAGTGTTCTAAAGAGGCAGGTTTAAGGCAAAAGTCCTTGTTCATGCAAGCGGTTGGAACACCTGAGAGTTTCCGTAGAAGGCTGCTCCCCCCATGTTACTAAAACAGTAAACTGTATGTGCTAGCAATCAATTGAATGCATATTAAGTTTTTATGTGTACCCAAACTTTTAATACATGCTGAATCTTAAAAATGCACTCCAAAAAAAGAAAGTGTGATTTCAATCTTAATGGGTTGAAATCTAGATTCTCCTGAAGTCAGCGAATGTCTTTCTGGGAATTGGTCACCAGGTGGGGAAGCGGTGCTTTGTGTACCTGAATGGTGTGTGAGTGTTCGCTTGTGGTCAGCAGGTAGCCTAAAGATCTACTCCAACCTGTGTCTGACTTATTCCACTACAGGAATCTTTGCCATTCAGTAGCTGGCTCACTGACAGCAGCTGACTATTCTGTCAGCTTTGATATGCAACCCTTGGCCTTTATTGTGTTTGTGGTTTATAAGACTTGAAAGTACCATGGTAACAGCCACGCCAAGCTAAACTTGACAAGAACCTCATCAAAAATGTTTGGAGAGCAAACTGAAAATGAAAGTGCAAAAGAGAACCAAGACTAAAGTCAGCAATAAATGTCAAAGAGCTTCCCACAAAAGGTGGAATTTCAAGTTAGGAGTCCTTTCACTTGGGATGACACCCAGAAACTCAGGGAAACATAAAGGACAAAGGGATCTGCACTGGGATGTAATTTCCCAATCCACTGTAATGTCCTAGAGTCCACAGAGGGCAATGTAACTTTGAACCCTACTTGACACCATGAAATGTCAAAGAGTAAGAGTGCATATTCTATTAAAATAAAAACAAAGAAATTTGGTGAAGGTTCAAAACCAATTCAAACTGGGGGCACATTAGATCTCATAAAGTGACAGCCAAACATTGTCAAAGGGTATGTGATTAGGTGTACTTTAAAGTAAAATCAGGAAATTATAATGTAAAATTAATGATTGGTGCTTTGGGAAAATGTAGGAAATTTGTAGCATGTATACAGGTGTACTTTGGGGATTTATTATAAGGAGTTCTGGTGTGGTGTTGTAGGATAAGAACTGGGCTGTTAACCACAAGGTTGGTGGTTCAAACCCACCAGCTGCTCCTCAGAAGTCCTATGTGGGGTCCCTATGAGTCAGAACCAACTGGACACTGGATGGCACTTACCACCAACAATACACTTAAAATATGTTAAGTATGTGACATTCTTTTCAGGGAGCATACTTTTGAATTAACTTTTGGGGTAACACATTCCTAAGGGCTGCTTGTATGGAAGACTTGTGATAAGCTCTCTTGCATCAAGATCTCCTTTGGATCTTTCAGACATTCTCTACCCACCAAGCGCCTCTCAGTTTAGACTCTCTGACGTTTTCCTCTTGTTCACGGATTTTACTGAACAATCTTTGATCACATTTAGGTTAGAGTGTTTTCTTCTCTATGAATTGGGCTGACTCTTCCTTCCAGGTTGCTCTTTCCTTTGGGGCAAGTCTTTAAGTCTTGACACTGTCCTTTTAATTGCCAGGGCCCATTCAATCTCTTCACCCAATGTTTTATATAGCACCCAATTTTTAGCGACTGCTTTAGGAAAAATTAGTATGGAGTAAGGCCGCATTAAAGGACCTACTTAGTGGTTATGTAATGAGGAAACTCTGTAAGTGGGGGATGAAGTCCATTGACAGTAATTGTAAGTATGAGGAATGCCACTGGTTGCTCTTTGTGTAGTGGCAGATCTGTTGTAGTGCTATGTGCGCTGCCTTGAGAGACAAAGCTCTTAGGAGGAGTCATCTAGGTGAGTGAGCACATGGCTTGAGGTACATTGCCTATTATTGCCAAACAGAGCAATATTTCTTATAATAAAAATTATTTTTTATTATTTTATTATATTATTATTATCTATTTTTGTTGTTGTTAAGTGTGGTCAAGCTGTTTCTGACTCATAGCGACTCTATAGGGTTTCTGAGGAGTGACTGGTAAGTTTGAACTGCTGACCTTGCAGTCCAGCGCATTAACCACAGCACTAGAGACAGTTAATTAAAAGTTCACATATTTTAAAGGCATGTGATAGTTCTGCTGTGGTAAGGTAGGGTAAGCACTGAACTACTAACCACAATGTTGCCAGTTCAAGCCCACCAGACACTCCTCAGAAACCCTATACAGTGTAGCTGTAAATATAAATGATTAACATTATCTGAATCACCTTAGATACACTACATAACAGTTCTGAAGGAATGTTCTTTATATATTAAATCAAGTTATTAAACATCTGAAATAAACTTCATGGTTAAATGGTTTTCTTTATGAATTTCTTTCAGTTAACTGATCTGGGTTCTGTGCTGTTAGATCTTAAAGAAACAAAATTGTGGCCAAGTTTGGTGACCAAAAATCAGGGTAATAAAATCATAACATTATACTATGTGCATGTTGCCCAGTATTAGGGCAAAAACAAGGGGGAAACACCAACACTTCTCTCATTAAATATAACTTTTTAGCACCTTCTTCATAAACAAAAAAACCTTTTGTGACTTTTCACAGAGTTTCCAATTGCCAAGAGTTTATTATACTCAGGAATTTATCCTGCTAAAACCCTTGTCTTTAAGGTAGATTGTACAAGAATAAAATTAACTCTTTCCTGGGTGACTTAGAAACATTCTATTGTCTTTAACAGTGAGAAACCTAATTCGTTGTTCTATACACTATTTGACTTTAAAACTTCTAAAAATTCTTCTGGGTTAACCTATTAAATCTTGAGTTGCAAATAAACAAGGACCCTATCATATAAAGATGTTAGCAAACATCCACTTTCCCTTGCCTTTGCTAAGTATTTCTCACACCATAATCCTTCATAAAACACCATTGCCTTTATATGCAAACATGCATACATCTTCCTCCATTATTTAACTTTTGTCAAGCCATTTACAACTTACTGCATAGCTTCAGCTTTAGCTGTTATTATCTTTTATATTCTGGCACAAACAGACATTCCAGTTTAAGACAAAAAAAAAAAAAAAAAATTCCCCCTAAATAATTAACATTTGCTCTCTTTATATTTAGCTTTTCTGCTTTTTCTTAAAAGCCATCTTCTTTGCTATTCTGGAACTACTAGCTTTATTCAAAGCTAACTTTTTTCTTACTTTTTTCTTACCTTTGTAATATTTAGCATAGGTTATTTGAAAATATTGTACTTTAAAAGTTGTTACAAACACAGCCAGAAGAACAAAAAATCTCTCCAGGAGGAAGTACAGTCTGAATATCCTTGAGAAGTAAGGGTGGTAAGTCTTCATTCATCTTGCTTACTGTATGCATTTTATCAAGAGACCAATAGATGGCAAAGGACATTGTTCTTGATAAAGCAGAGGGTCAGCTGAAAAGATGGAGACCCTCAATGAGATGAATTGACACAGTGGCTGGAGCAATGAGCAGTATTTTGTTCTGTTATAAATAACGTTGCTCTGAGTCAGAGTCCATTCAACAGTACCTAACAACAGTAATGCTGAGAAGGAAGAAGAGGTTGAGAAACACTGCATGCATCAAATTGCTAACGACTGAAAGAAGCTCAAAAAAGGGTTTTCTTAAATATTTACCTACCTTTAAACCTTTGTATCCTCGATAGGCATAGAGTATATAT
>NW_006408562.1:10280399-10282055 GCF_000296735.1 Chrysochloris asiatica | reverse complement strand
CTTCCTCTTTTTCTCTGACCCTCCATCTTACCAAACATGATATCCTTCTCCAGCGACTGTTCCCTCCTGACAATATGTCCAAAGTATGAGAGACGACATTTGGCCATCTGCTGCAACAGACCTCTTTAAAGTGTTCAAGAGCAAAGATGTCAATTTGAGGACTTAGGTGTGCCTGACACAAGACCTGGTATCGTCAATCACCTTATATGCATATGAAAGTTGAACAACAAATAAGGAAGAGCATAGAATAATTGATACACTTGAATTATGGTGTTAGAGAATATTGAAATTTCCACGGACTAACAGAAGAACAAAGAAATCTGTGTTGGAAGGAGTACAGCCAGAATGCTGTCCTTCATTGGACATGTTGTCAGGAGGGATCAGTCTCTGTGTTACCAAATGTGCCACATGAATTCTCCTGGACTTCTAGCAAGGAGTCACTGATTCAGGTGAGGTGTCGGGGATGCAAGACAACAGGAATATGAGAAAGCAGGTTTAATAGAAAGCAAAAGTACAATAGATAGGTGAGCAGGTCTATCTCTGAAAGCCAGTGAGACAGACGTGGATCATGGCTGTGTAGGAGTATTTATTCTTTAAAATGTCCATTTCTGACGTGCTCATAGCTCATAGGCTTTTCTTCTGTTTGTCTCCTTATTTAGTTATCTGCTTCTACCTGTGGGTGTTGGTTGTTACCAGGGGGTGAGGGTGAGGGGTGTCAGGTGCTCCTCCTTCCTTTCTACATCCCTATTGTATCATCTGAAGAAGGATATCATGTTTGGTAAAGTGGAAGCTCAGCAAAGATAGTAAGGACCTCAGTTAGCTACACTGACACAGTGGTGGAAACAGTGGACTCACACAGAATGGTTGTGAGGATGGAGCTTCACTGGATGATGTTTGTACTGTTGTGCACAGAGTGGTTATGAGTGGGAACCAACTCAGCACACCTAACAACAGCTAAAACAATAGCAACGGATGAGTAAGCCAATTGCAACATTTTCTTAGTGGTTTGTGGCCTCCATTAGCCAAGAGTGTTCACAAAAGAATGCTCTCTTTAAGACTGGCTTGCTAAGAATTGACACATGTTAGTAAATGATCAAAATATTGCAAAAAAATACATTCATGGGTAAATTGTAAGATCTATAATTCAGAATGTAAATTAGAAAGAAGCAAGATTGAAGAATCAGTAATGCCATGAGGTATCACTGTTCAGGATTATTTCTGGTGTTCCCTAGTGAATATTGACAGCCGGGGTGCACAGTGATGCTGAAAAATGCGCTAAGTGTGAATTAGGAAGCACTGGGAATCTAGGAATTACAATTTGATTAAGGTCATATGAGAGTTGAGATTAAATTAACTGGGGCATTCTTGATGTTAAATTGCCATTGAATTGGTTCTGTACAGGGTTTCTAAGGAGTGGCTGATAGATTTGAATCAGTGACTTTTGTGGTGTTGTTGGGTTGAATGCTCTGTACACATCTAAAATGTCCAGTTGGCTGATAGTATTGTTTAGTTCTTCTGTGTCTTTGTAAAGTTTCTTTCTGGTTGTTCTATCCGTTTTTGAAAGTGGTGTATTAAAATCACCCACTATTATTGTAGATTCATCTATTTCTTCAAATCTATTAGAGTTTGCTTTACATATTTTGGAGCTCTTTCATT
>NW_006408562.1:10262340-10275499 GCF_000296735.1 Chrysochloris asiatica | reverse complement strand
TAAATGCTCAGTAAATGTTTCTTGAATTACATACCATATTGCATTGCAATAGCAATCACAATGACAAGATTGTATGTATCCCCTTTGTGTTTTGTAATGTGAGCATGAAAAAATACCATTAAAAAAAAAAAAAGTTACAAACACAAGCACCTTTGGCAAAACGAATTCACTTCATCAACTCTTTACAGTATGAAGACTTTTTAACATACAGTACTTGTGTGTCTTTAATTTAAATCTGAGGGTGTGGTTGTGAGCCAGGTATAAGAAACTTTTTTTTCCCCCTAAAGAAAGAATTGAGATTTTTAGATTACCTTATGAAATGCATTAACCATGGCCTTCACCTTGTTATAAAAACAAACTTAGACATACAAAGCTCTCAAAATAGACAGAAACAGAAAGGTGATACCTACTTTAAAACTTAAGTTTATGAGCCAGCATGTCTTGAGCACCAACTCTGAGGAGGGCTGCACTAGTTGTTTGCATGTATACATTCCATTCTTTTCCCCCTTCTATTTTCAACTCCAACCAAAAGATTATTCACTAAAAACCACTGTGGTCTACAAAACACATAGACTTTAAAATCCAACGGCTCAACTTCTTCAAATCCTACCTCTGCTAGTTTCTAGCCTTGGGCAGGTTACTGAATCTCTGTGACTTTAAGGTTTCCACCTATGCATTTGAAATGTGAGAATAAAATGAGATTAAATATTAAAAAACCAAAACAAAATGCTTAAGCTTATAAAACACCATATGAAATGAACTTATGAGAATCTAGCTTGCTTTTGCACACATTAATTATTGGTGTTAGCAACTCAGTTGATATTGTGGCTATACAATATTAAGGGGGAACTTTGTTTTGTTTTTTCCCCCATAAGATCGTAACTGAAAAACTCTCAATTAGGATGCATTGGGATTCTAATCCCACTACCCATTTTTATTCTGCACTCACACACACACACACACACACACACACACACACACACACACAAACACATTTACTTAAACCTAGGTCAAAGTCAGAACAGAGCCAGATCATTCCTGGCCTTCAGCAATATAAAAATACATTCACAGAGATGTCTAGTCTACTCAAGCATCCATTTTTAACATTATATATTGCATTCTATCCAGTGTAATAAGTCCAATTAAAACCAGAACAAGAAATTAACTCTACCTACCAGAACATACAGCAGTCAAGAAATCAAACGACATATTGCATTAGGCAAATCTGCTGCATAAGACCTTTTTTAAGTGTTGAAGAGCAAAGATGTCAGCTTGAGGACTAAGGTGCGTCTGACCCAAGCCATGGTATTTTCAATAACCTCATATGCATGCGAAAGCTGGACAGTGAATAAGGAAGACTGTAGAAGAATTGATGCTTTTGAGTTATGGTATTGGAGGAGAATATTGAAAGTACCATGGGCTGCCAAAAAGAACAAACAGATAGTTTTGGAAGAAGTGCAGCCAGAGTGCTCCTTGGAGGCCAGGATGGCCAAACTTAGTTTCTCATACTTCGGGCATATTGTCAGGAGGAGGGACCAGTCGCTGGAGAAGGATATGATGTTTGGTAAGGTGGAGGGTCAGAGAAAAAGAGGAAGACCCCCAACAAGATGGATTGGTCAAGTGGCAGCATTGATGGACTCAAGCGTGGCAACAGTAGTGAGGTTGGCCCAGGATTGGGCAGTGTTTTGTTCTGTGCATAGCGTCGTTATGAGTCGGTGCCGACTCAATGACATCTAACAACAACAACAAGAACCAGAACATACTGCAGCCAAACCTGGTTACCTAGCATCTTGAGCTTTCTCTTCTTTGAGGGATCACACCCAAAGTAACACAGGTTCCTGAAAATGAGCCCAAGGGGTTTACTTTCAGGATTCTTCATTTCCAGTTCTGCACAGTGAGACTAATTTTCTGTTACTTGGTAGCACCTTTTCTCTTTTAGCTGATTGACAATTCCCCTTTTTCTAACCTTGGTAGGAGACTTCTTTCAAGCACTCTTGTACTCTTTGATAAACTGCTGCCTGCTTTGCTCTGGACAAAGAGCAGAGCCCAATGAGGATGCATTCTAACATGCCAGAGTGACAACTTGTAGGCACTGGGCTAAATTCTGTGAGCCAATCCTTTGGCCAATTTAGGGTCTCTGGGAATCCAGGTTTGAAAAGCAAAGCAAAATGCAGGGATCCACAAAGATTGGACAGGGCTGAGAGTGAAAGTCTGGAGATTCAGAAAAGACTCGACAAGGATCAAGAATGGGAAGAGTTTTACAGTAGAAAAGAAATCCCTTGGGCCAGTTCCTTGGTACCATCCAGACCACTGTCTCCAAGGTGCCCCAGCAGCCTGCTCCCAAGGCTCCTTATGGGGCTTGCACTGTTCTTAGACTTCAGCTTGTCTTCTTCACATTAGTTACCATCCATTCTCAAACCCTCACTCATTCTTGGGCTTTCTTCACGTGACTTTCACCCATCCTTGGATTGTCATCATGGGACTTTAATGCATTCTTGGAATATCTTCATGGAACTTACTACCTGTTACTGGAAAGGGAACCCAGTGCCCCACTGCCTTTTACAGGGATTTATAGTCCTAGCTAACAACGGATGGGTACACTTACCTTGTTGGTGACTACTTTGTTTCTGTTTTTGTTTTGATTTCTCAGCTCAAATGTTGTGGAGCCCTTCTCCAGTGCCAGTCAATGAGAGGTCAGGGACCAGAGCATCTTAAACTCCAGGAATCTCTGACTATCATCTCTGTTCTCTGTTCTCCCCAGGACCAAATGCCCAGGGAACAGAACCAGTGTAGATCACCTAAGATCCAGCACCACAATTTGTTGTCCCAAAGCTTGACTCTAATGGTTTGGAGCAATTAGTCTAATTAACAGACACTCCAGATAAAGAAAGAGGCAAGCCTTTATTATTATCGGGAGTCAAGTACCAGAACACCCTCAGCAAAGAAGCACATTTTGTGTTCAAATACCACTTTGTAACTAGCATGTTTAATTCTACTTCTTGATGAAGTGAGTCTTGTACTACATGCAAAGGGGGCGAAAATTCTAACATTCTCACCAAATCACATGGTCTTCATGATGCCACAATAAGCATATCAATGAAAGCACCATTAACAGTTTCAGTACCTGTTTGTCCAGATGGTGACTCTTGGTCAGAGCAGGGACCAGGTTCCAGGCAGAGGCTGGCAATTACTAACATTCCAACTTAGCAGATACAAAACACATATTTAAGAAACAAGGACATATTGGGGTGTGAAAGATGCTTTCAGACAGTGCTTGATTATATTTACTGTTAACCAAGCAAAATGGTTAAGTTCTCAGTGAGACTTCACTCACTCCCATAGCTTTAGGTGTTACATATCTGCAAACGACTCTCAGATTTATATTGTCATTTCAGCCTGAATTCCTCACTTGTTTTATACAATCACTCACTCTGCATTTCCAGATGGAGATCAAACAAACTGACCACGTCCAAATATGAGTTCCTGAACTCCCGCCTTAAAAGCCTTTTTTGACACATTTTTTTCTCTGTTAATGATGTCATCTGGTTGTGTAGGCAGTCAGCCTTAGAGTTGTCTTCACTCCTCTCTTATATCATGCTTTCAATATATCAGGGTATCCTGTTGCTTCTATCTTCAAAAGATACCTGAAATCCAATCACCACTCTTGCCACTCCTATAGCAATGATACTGATTGGAGGCAATTTCTTCTTTTTCCTGATTGAAATAGCCTTCAAACTGGTGTTTCTGATGACATCCTTACCCATACATTGCTTTTCCCTCCCTTAACAGAGTAGGTAGAGTAATAGTACCAAAACGAAAAAAAGTTCATGTGATGTTTTTAGTCAAACCCTTCAATGTTTCTTGATTCCACTCAGAATTCCACTCAAGATTACAGTCTTGCAGTTTTGACAAAGCCCTTCCTTTTGTGACCCTTCTTGTCTCCCTGAACTGTGTTTTTCTGCCTGATTCATTCTACTCCAGGGCAAGAGTTTCCTTGCTATTTCTCAAATGTGCTGACACTTTTGTGCACAAAGCCTTTGCATTGCTCGTTTCTCTGCTTGGGCATTTGCCTTCAGCTGTCCATGAGGCAAAACCCCTCATTTTTCTCAGCTTTGCTCAGTTTGCCCTTCCAGAGAGGTTCACACTGGACCACCTCCTACTTAAAGTTGTCAACTGAACACATTCTACTGCTGTATTTTTCCCCTTTGGCTCTAAGTATGTTCTAATATATTAGGCAGTGTACTTGTTTAATATGTTTGTTTCTCAGCGCTATAATGTAAGTTCCTAAATGGAATAAATGCTTTTTGTGTGATATATGGAATAAAATTTAATTTTTAATCAATTTTATTCCCCTTTGTTCCACTTCTGTTATGACATAAGCTGGCATGGAGCACTTCTCTGATCCTAACCAACCAAAGTTAGGTTGTTATCTTATAAGTTATCTTATAAGTTAAAAGGCACAGCCTGCCAGAGTGCCAAGTATGCTTAAGACTTCAGACACAATACTCAAGCTTGGAAGTGTCCATGGAACCCTCACCTTTTAATCTTCTGACCAAAAATTTGGGGTTTCCCAGTGCTACCTCAGGATGTTGTTGTTAAGGGCTGTTGAGTCAGTTTCAACTCATAGTGACCCTATATAGGGTTTTCAAGGAGCAGCTGGTGAGTTTTGAACTGTTTATGTTGCACTTAGTGGTCATGTGCCGAGGAGTCAGTCCTGACTCTGTTGTTGTTGTTAGGTGCCATCAAGTCAATACTGACTCACAGGGACCCAGTATAGGGTTTCTGAGGCTGTAATCTTTATGGGAGCAGAAAGCCTCATCTTTCTCCTGAAGAATGGCTGGTAGTTTTGAACTGCTGACCTTGAAGTTAGTCATTATGAATTGGGGCTGACTCCACAGCATACCACTACCACCATATGTATGTGTGTGTATATATATATATATATTCCAAATGAGCTTTCGTAGTATAGTGGTTACGAATTGGGATGATAGTCTCAAAGTCAGTAGTTTGAAACTACCAACTGTTACGCGGGAGGAAGATGAGGCTTTGTGCTCCCATACCACCACCACCTTGCATTACAGTTAAACCCAACCTTGCTCTCCTCGTGCTTATCCTACAGCACCATACCAGGACAGCCATAAACTCAGAATGACCTACCCCCTTCACTTATGACCTGTTGGCTTCTACTACCCAAGGGATAGTGGAATTTGTTAGACCCCACAGAACTAAATCAAGTGCTAAGTGCTATACTTATTATCACAATTTTACTGTAGTAGAAAGGATCCAAATAAAGAGACATATGGGGTGAAGTTCCATGCTCCCAAAAGGAATTCACTACTCTCCGATGTGCATCTGTCATCAGTCAGGAAGATCGTGGAGTTTCGCTGTCTAGACTTTTTATTGGGGCATCATTGCTTAGATGATTTATTAAGTCATGTCTTCTACTTCCCCAAGGCTGACTGATACCTGGCATCAGGTCTTTCTAACTGGCCAGCCCTGGCTCAAGTTATTCAATTAGCATAAGCTATGGAGGCATCATCAAAGACATTTCAATAACTGGGGAAGTCCAGGGTTTTAGAGGCTATCTTTCAGGAACCAAGGATAAAGACCAAATTCTTTGGATAAATTTGACCCCCACATCTGTCTTACTTAATTGTTACTGTTCTTAAGTGCTGTCAAGTCCGTTTTGATGCATAGCAACCCTGAATAGGGTTTCTGAAGAGCATCTGGTGGGTTTGAACCACCAAGCTTGCAGTTAGCAGCCCTTTGTTTATCCTATAGCACTAGCCCAGAGGCCAATACCTAGAGTCCTGCCTGGCATGTGGTGGACAATCTGTTCACATGGGCTGAATGAATTCTGAAACATAATAGAAACAAAAAAGATAAATTCATCACCAAACATAGAATTTGAAAATCGTAGAATTAAAGGAGGCTACGGTGGGGTCATGAGGAATCTGTACATGGATCAGTTATTTGAACAGAACATGAGAACACAGAATGGTTTAAAATTAATAAAGGTGTGCGACAGGGTTGTATTCTTTAGCCATACTCATTCAACATGTATGCTGAGCAAATAATCCGAGAAGCTGGCTTATATGAAGAAAAACGTGGCATCAGGGTTGGAGGAAGACACATTAACAACCTGTAATATGCAGATGATACAACCTTGCTGAAAGTGAAGAGGACTTAAAATATTTACTGATGAAGGTCAAAGACCACAGCCTTCGATATGGATTCTATCTCAATGTAAAGAAAACAAAAATCTTCACCACTGGACCAATAAACAACATTCTTATCAACGGAGAAAAGATTGAAGTTGTCAAGGACTTCATTCTTCTTGGATCAACTATCAACATGCATGGAAGCAGCAGTCAAGAAATCAAATGACGTATTGCATTAGGCAAATGTGCTGCACAAGACCTTTTTAAAAGTGTTGAAGAGCAAAGATGTCAGCTTGAGGGCTAAGGTGTGCCTGACCCAAGCTATGGTATTTTCAATAACCTCATATGCATGCTAAAGCTGGGCGGTGAATAAGGAAGACTGTAGAAGGGTTGATGCACTTGAGTTATGGTTTTGGAGGAGAATATTGAAAGTGTCATGGGCTGCCCATAGAACCAACAGATCTGTGTTGGAAGAAGTGCAGCCAGAGTGGTCCTTGGAGGCCAGGATGGCCAAACTTCATCTCTCATACTTTGAACATCTCATCAGGAGGGACCAATCACTGGAGAAAGATATCATGTTTGGTAAGGTGGAGGGTCAGAGAAAAAGAGGAAGACCCCCAGCGAGATGGACTGTCCAAGTGGCAGCATCGATGGGCTCTAGCATGGCAACAATTGTGAGGTTGGCCCAGGACCAGGTAGTGTTTCATTCTGTTGTGCATAGGGTCACTATGAATCAGGACCAACTCGATGGCACCTAGCAGCAACAACAAGGGTGGGGGTCTACAAAAAAGAGACAAGCATATGCTTGGACAAGTCAGGGTCATAGTTACCAAATGACTTCACTTCATTTATTCTTGGCAGTGCATGCGCAAAACCTCATTTCCTCCTCACACTGGTTAAAAGAGAAAAGACCTTTTTGGAGAAGATACTTAAAAATCAGAATTTTCTGTTTTATTTTTGAGATTGGATTTTAAATTAATTTGTATAAGAAGGTAAAATGTTCTTATCCCCTGTAATAGTTCTTTATTTAAAGATACTTGAAATTCTTTTAACAAGTGGTATCAAAATCCATTATTTCAGAGTTAGAGATAAAAAGATAAAATTCAAATGCTTTTTCAGATTGTCTATACTTAGTGTGATTGAATTTCATGTAATCTAAGTTCAAATGATGCAATCAAAGGATAAATAGAAAGAAGGTGACACACATGCCTTCTTATCTCACCTACATAAAAGGGAGAGCGTGTGTGGATTCTGTGACTCAGGGCACTCAATAATAGGACCCGACCACCACAGTGAAGAGAAGGGACATAGGGTAGAGGTTAAAATGACAATAGTTAATGTTGTCATTTAGGCAAAATCACACTATTACCTATGTTTGCCTTCACAAGTAGCATTTCCACGCCTACTGGCTGTGCTTGAATGGCCCTCAGGTGGCACAGATGATACTTGGGGCTGAGAATAGGCTGCCCCCTCTTGGCCACGGCACCTTTATGTCCCTCTCCCCACCATGTTCCATTTTTAAAACATAGTACATTTTTTAGTAGTAAAATAATGTAGTCCTGGTGTGGCACTGTAGGATAAGTGCTCGATCACAGGGTCTATTTGAACCACAGCGTTAGCAGTTCAAACTTATCAGCTGTTCCTCGGAAACAGTATACAGGGCTGTTGTGGGTTGGAATCGACTCCATGGCACTTAACTACGACAGCAACAAGCTTTACAGGAGTCAACTTGTCACATTTTGGAGTCCTGCTGTGGGCTCTGTGGGTTAATGTGCTGGGCTAAAAATCATTTGAATCTAAAGGTCAACAGTTCAAGCTCTACAGCTGTTCCTCGGAAACCCTATACAGGGTCGCTATGGGTTGGAACTGACTCGATGGCATTTAACAACAATACTGTAGAACTACTCAGCAAGTACTATTGTTCTTAGAAGAAAAAAGAGTGAATACTTGGATCAAGTCACATGAGTTTGGCAAACTTTTTAAACTTAGCCAGACTACTGCACACATAAAAAGAAATAGCTTGTTTAAATATAATTATGTTTTTACTGAGTGGAATGAATTTCCTATTTACATTTCTACTTCTTCTACTGGCTCTTTTCCCCAGAAATAATTCCTATCTTATGCCTGTGTTCAAGGTTCATAATAATATATCTGTACTGAAAATACTCACTGATCATAATTTTCTAAGTCTTTGTCAGTTAAGTCTATGTACTATGTGAAAAAGATTCAATTTAATGTGTGCCTGGAGAGAAGTATGCTTACTTAAAAATGGGTTTCAAGAATTTCTTCCTCAGTACAAACACATTCATTAAGGTGCCAATGAATAATTGAATAATTTTGAAAATAGTACATGATAGATTCCACGGTCATTTATGTTGGGACTTTACTGTAGTTTCTTCTCCTTTCAGTTCTGAAGTTCAATTAGACATTAGTTTGAGTAACACATAGTAAGGATATCAAGGAATATGTAATGCTTTTTTCTGATTTTATTAATGATCTTGCATGTGACTATATCTCTTGCTTCATTGCTGAAATTTTTATTTTTAACCCCTGGTCTTGTAGAAATGTTAAGTGCATAAATAATTTACCCATTAAATCTTAACATGTGCATTTTTCTCTGGTTGTCAGTTCACTGGATTATTAAACACAATCTAGTCTGTATTTTGTGAAGTGTTCTGGAGAAATTGGAAAATTATCTCATGCTGTTGACAGTTTAAATATATAAACAGCTTGTTAGCATAGATTTTAGGGCTTTAAATATTCATTTGGTATGAATCACATTTCAAGGTCTGTCTTCTATATTATTTCTAAATATACAAATCCAGAATTTAGTTGTTACTGGAGCCAACTTTACACACTCAATTCTCACTGGTTCCTTCCCTTAGTTTATCAGTTTCTTCTGGCTGGGGAAGAAGAATATCTCCATACACTGTTTCTGTCCCAAACCACAGTGATTGCATTCCAAGGTATCTGGAAACTTCACCCTAACATAAGGACCACTTCTCCTATTGGAGAGAACATGAAAGAGTCACAGATGGTGGTTTAGGAACACACAACTAGGCCAAGTTTTAACATGTGACTGCTGCCACTTTGGGTTTCTGTTTTCCAGTAACAAGGCAGTCAAGGATTTTGAAACCCTTGCCCCTAATAGGAAGCTGCTTCTCGACTTCTTACTCAAGAGAACTAGCCTTCTAAGGATCCTATTTTTCCTTCCTTAATGGAGGTTGTTGTTGTTGTTGTTATGTGCCATGGAGTCGGTTCTGACTCATAGCGACCCTGTACAGGGTTTCCGAGGCTGGAAATCTTTACAGGAGCAGAAAGCCTCATCTTTCTCTCACGGAACAGCTGGTAGTTTTGAACTGCTGACCTTGCAGTTTGCAGCCCGGTTCGAAACCACTACACTACCAGAGCGCCTTTACATGGAGATTAAATCAGTGTAATTGTCTAATAATATTTAGCCTAACCATATCATGCCTAATTTTTAAGTTAGACTACTAATATCTCCTGGACACATAGTTAATTGAAAAATAATTTTTGTTTTTCATAACGCTTTGATCAAGTAGGACAGTGTTACTGAATTTAATTTCATGGCATCAGTGCAATGGCAGGGTGCTGTGACATTTCTTTTTTATATAATAAATAGCAAAATCAGATCATAAATTTAAAATGCTGGCTGTATTAAAATTTTCTTTTTAAAATTCATAATTATCATTTGTTGAGGTGTAATAAGTCAACTTACTTTGAATCTGACCTATGTTTATGTACGTGTATAGGACAGTGGAAGGACTTAACTCTCTAACTTGCCCTGTGGAGGGAAGAGCAGGGTAAATATGGAAGGATAGTTAGGGTTTCTGCGCACACCCATGCTGTCAAGACGCTCAAACAAGTCTGAGGCCTGATCACACTCAAGGCCCTATTTTCTCAAGTAGGTTTTGCCAGGAAGATCTCTGGAAAATCTCTGAGAATGAGCCACAGCACTGGAGAGTCACGATTCACTGAACAGCACGATGCTTGTTGCTCCTTGCTGTACCACATCCTTAGGTGCCTGTGGAGAATTTTCTTACAAGTTAAGATAGTCCCTAAAAATGACAAATCAGGCAACAGAAAAAATCATGGGTTTTTTTTGCTTTTCTTTTAAAAGACTCACTTGTACTTACATGAACTTTAGTGACCTCCTCTCCTTGTTCAACACCAA
The DNA here is from genome assembly GCF_000296735.1 of Chrysochloris asiatica. Lineage (NCBI taxonomy): Eukaryota > Metazoa > Chordata > Mammalia > Afrosoricida > Chrysochloridae > Chrysochloris > Chrysochloris asiatica. The sequence goes on along the minus strand of NW_006408562.1, from coordinate 10,265,143 downwards.
GCTGACCATCATCAGATGTGGGGCGTAAGGTTTCTGATAGACAGAATGGACCATCATTTTCAGTTGGGCTATCTTGCACATCCAGCTATGCCAGGTGTCAAAACTCTGTCTGGCTTCATGTGACTAATATTGGAGCAGCTGAATTTCACTCAGAGGATACAGCATGAAGCTGAGGCATTCATTCAAGTAAGACTGTTCTGTGGACCCACCCTTGTAGCCCAGAATGTCAGGTCCAATGAATGGGAGAGAGGGTGGAGAAGCACAAGGACCAACACACAGGTTCTGACTGGTCTCCAGAGCTAGAGTCAGCAGTCAGTGCAACTGTACAATGTGAGAAGGAATGACCTGGGCCATGTCTAAATGTATGTGTGTATGTATATAGAATCATAAAGCAACACTTGTTTCCTAGTGATTTAAGTCACCTAGCTCACTGTTTGATTCTGGAAGCATGCTCACACATCCGGGTGTTCGAAAAACATGAAGGCACTAAGCAATCTGAAAGATAAAGCAAGATAGGTGGTGATTGGTGTTGTCCTTTGCTAGAGCACTTGTGGACTTGAATGATGGTGAACTTGACATTTCCCTGGGTGGTAGCAGTTCTACACTGGTCTCATAATTACTCAGGAGAGACCACCAAAACCTCTCTGGTTCTATTTTTGTGCTTCAGGAAGAAAACAAAATAGTGCAAAATAGATGTCAACTTATCACTCAAAATATATTTGAATGGCATATTCTCAGCTATTAATCCATTTCTTGACATTGTAACTCCGAGGCAGGATATTTTTTATACAATGAATATTAAGACTTCTTCTGAATATTGTTAGTTCTCTCTACTTTATTAAGAAAGAGCTGGAAAAGTGAGGGAAGTGGAACAGAAATAAACACCTCCTCTGAAGGAGCTCTGGTAGCGTAGTGGTTACGAACCGGGCTGCGGACCGCAAGGTCAGCAGTTCGAAACTACCAGCTGCTCCGTGGGAGAAAGATGAGGTTTTCTGCTCCCGTAAAGATTTACAGCCTTGGAAACCTTGTTCAGGGTCGCTATGGGTCAGAACTGACTCGATGGCATTTAACAACAACAACAACTGAGGGCATAGTGGGGTGGGTTGCAACTAGATATGATGGTTGTTGTTCTTGTCGTGTGCCATCAAATCAGTTCTGACTCACAGTGACACTGGTGGCCTTGAACTGTCGACCTTGTAGTACCCAGTTTAGTGTTATTCTATAATGCCAAGTAAGGCTCACTAGATACGATATGAAAGAATTACTATTATTTCCTAAGGAACTCAGCCCATCACTCATCTATTAGTTTGTGCTACTGGGGTTAATTGTGTGCTGCTGTGATCCTGGAAACTATGCCGCTGGTATCTTGAAAGACAGAAATAAAAGACCAAAATAGGTATCAGAAGAGATTATGAAGCTTGTTCTAAGCATAGAAGAAATGAGGCAAAAGAGCTGAACAGAAAAATTCAAGGGTGGCTCAAGAGGACAAAGTTGAGTATTGTAATGAAATGTGCAAAAACTTGGAATTAGGAAAATAAAAGTGAAGAACATGCTCATCATTGCTCAAGCTGAAAGAACTGAAGAAAAAATCAAGCCTAGACTTGCATTACTGAAGGTTTCTCTGGGCAAAATATTGACTGATGCAGAGAGCATCAAAAGAAGATGGAATAAAGGCATAGAGTCACTGTACCAAAAAAAAAAGGTAAATGATCAACAATTCAAGAGATAGCATGTGATCAGGTGCTAATGGTCCTGAAGGAAGAAGTCAAATGTACACTGAAGACATTGGCAAAGAACAAATCTCCAAGAATTGAAGGAATACAAATTGAAATCGTTCAACAAACTAATGCAGCACTGGAAGCACCCACTCATCCATGTCAAGAAATTTGGAAGACAGCCATTTGGTCAACTGATTTGTAGAGATATATATTTGTGCCGTTCCAATGAGAGGTGATGCAATGGAATGCGGAAATCATTGAACCATATCATTAATGTCACATGCAAGTAAAACTTTGCTAATGATAATACAAAAACAACTGCAGCAGTACACAGACAGAAAGCTACCAAATATTCAAGCCAAATTCACACAAGGATATGGAACAAAGAATAATTTTGCTAATGTCAGATGGATCTTGCCTAAAATCAGAGAATAAAAGAAACATGTCTACTTGTGCTTTGTTGACTAAGAAAAGCCTTTCAACCATGTGTATTAGGACATTATGGAAGAATAGGTATTCCAGAACACTTCATTGTAGAATCTGTACATAGATCAAGAGGCAGTAATTGGAACAGAGTAGGCTAAGCTTGTTGTTGATGTTAGGTGCCATCGAGTTGGAACTGACTCGTAGTTACTCTGTGCAAAAAAGAACAAAACACTGCCTGATCCTGGGCCACCTCACAATTGTTGCCACGCTTGAGCCCATTGATGCTGCCACTTTGCCAATCCATCTCGCTGGGGGTCTTACTCTTTTTCTCTGACCCTCCACCTTACCAAATGTGATATCCTTCTCCAGCGACGGGTCCCTCCTGGCAATATGTCTGAAATATGAGAGATGATGTTTGGCCATCCTGGCCTTCAAGGAGCATTCTGGCTGCACTTCTTCCAACACAGATCTCTTGCTTCTTTTGGCAGCCCATGGCACTTTCAATATTCTCCTCCAACACCATAACTCAAAAGCATCAATTCTTCTATGGTCTTCCTTATTAACTGTCCAGCTTTTGCATGCATATGAGGTTATTGAAAATACCATGGCTTGGGTCAGGTGCACCTTAGTCCTCAAGCTGATATCTTTGCTCTTCAACA
>NW_006408562.1:10248606-10260430 GCF_000296735.1 Chrysochloris asiatica | reverse complement strand
CGAACCTTAAGGTCAGCGGTTCGAAACTACCAGCCGCTCCGCGGGAGAAAGATGAGGCTTTCTACTCCCGTAAGGATTTACACCCTCGGAAACCGTGTACAGGGTCGCTATGGGTCGGAACCGACTTGACGGCACTTAACAACAACAACAACAACAATGAAGGCCATAGAAGAATTGGTGCATTTGAGTTCTGGCGTTACAGGAGAATATTAAAAGTACCATGGACTGCTGAAAGAACAAACAAATCTGTCTTGAAGCAAGTACAGCCATTATGTTCCTTATAAACCAGGTTGACCAGACTTGGTCTCTTACACTTTGGATGTGTTATCAGGAGGGTAGATGTAATGGAGGAAGGCATAATGCTTGTTAGAGTGGAGGGTAAGCAAAGAAGAGGAAGTCCCCAACAAGATGGCCTGGCACAGTGGCAGCAGCAGTGGGCTCAATCCTAACAATTGTGACGGTGGCAAAGGATTGGGCAGTGTTTCAGTCTGTTGTGCATAGGGTCATTATGAGCCACAACCAATTCGATGGCACCTTACAACAACACAATTATTATTTTCCTATATGGTGCTTGTTGTTGTTATTAAGTGCCATCAAGTCGGTTCTGACTCGTTGTTGTTGTTAAGTGCCATCGAGTTGGTTCTGACTCACCAGGACCATGTATGCACAATAGAATGAAACATTGCCCTGTCCTGGGCCAACCTCAGCATCGCTGCTATGCCAGAGCCCATCACTGCCACCACTGTGCCAATCCATCTCATTGGGGTTCTTCTTTTTCTCCAACCCTCCACTTTACCAAGCATAGTATCCTTCTTCAGGGACTGTTCCCTCCTGACAGTATGTCCGAAGTATAAGAGACTAAGTCTAGCCATCCTGGCTTCCAAGGAGCACTCTGGCTGCACTTCTTCCAACACAGATCTTTTGGTTCTTTTGGCAGCCCATGGGGCTTTCAATGTTCTCCTCTAATACCATAACTCAAAAGCATCAATTCTTCTATGGTCTTCCTTATTCACTGTCCAACTTCTGAATGCGTGTGAGGTTATTAAAATACCATAGCTTGTGTCACATGCACCTTAGTCCTCAAACTGACATTTTTGCTCTTCAACATTTTAAAAAATTCTTGTGGAGCAGATTTGTTTAATGCAATACATCATCTGATTTCTTGACTGCTGCTTTCATGACTCATAGTGACCTTGTATAGGATTTCCAAGGAGCTTCTGGTGGGTTTGAACTGCTAGACTTGTGTTTAGCAATCCAGTGCTTGTCTATTTACACACCCAATAAATAGACAAAAAATAATAATTTGTATAGGTTGACATGTTCTATAACATGTAGACAGCTAATCATTTCTAGGTTGTAATACTTTGCTGCTGTTGTTTTAACATATTACAAAAACTGAAAGCAACTTTACCACAACATAAAAACAACAATTTAGAACATTAATATGTTTGTACTTCTAAAGTCCAGAGTCCTAAAATCAAGGTATCAGCCTGGCTGCAGTACTTTTAGAGATTTGAGGGCAGAATCTGTTCCTTGCCTTCTCCGTCTTCTAGAGCTACCCACAGTCCTCAGCGTATGGTCCTGCACTACTCCAGTGTCTTCTAGTACCATCACATCCTTTCTGGCTCTGATTCTTCTGTCTCTTTCTTTACCTTACAAGGACATCCCAGATAATTCATGATATTCTCTCCATATTAAAATCCTTAATTGTATTTATATAGGACTCGTTTCTGTGAGAAGGAGAATATGGACCTCATGCTACGTCTTAGCCACATGTCACCTTTTGATGTAGAAAGCACAGTGTGGAGCAGGAGTGGGGAATGCCTGGCCTGCAGGCCACATAAAGCCTGCAAAGTCATTTGGCCCAACAAGGCAACCTCAGTACCAACCATCACATTTGTTGTTGTTGTGAACTGCCATCGAGTCAGTTCCGACTCTGCGTAGGGTTTCTGAGGAGTGACTGGTAAGCTTGAACTTCCAACCTTGTGGTTCAATCTGACCTTGCAGTCCAATGCGTTCACCCATAGTGCCACACCAGGAGTGAATTAAATGTCTGATTAAATATAGCAGGCTAATTTTTATGTTGATAATTTTGTATGGCCCATGATTAATGTTATAAAATATCCAAATGGCCTTTGGAGGAAAAAAGTACCCCACCCCTGAGGAGTTTGGGTGTGGACTGCAAAGCCCTGATTGAACCACAAGGTTAGCAGTTCAAGCTCACCAGCCACTCATCGAAAGTACTATACGGGGTCACTATAAGTTGGAACTGACTCAAAGGCACTTAATTGCATCAGCTCTGATGTCGCAGTATATGGAAGAGCCAGATGCCTGTTGCTGCTTTGGCAGATTTATCTGTAGCTCTCAAACCCCTTTAGAAACCACTTTACCACTTCTCCTGTTAACTTCATTCGTTCATGCTACATTCTGGCAATTCAAAATTCCCAGTTGTCCCAGTCCAGGTCTGCCCTCCAGTTGTAGAATTTTGACTGCCTAATCTGGTCTTGTGTCCTTCAGTACCTGAGAATCTGATACTCACTTCTGAAAATGAGTGGAAATTAAGTAAATTGGTCTTTGTAATATTTCCAAAAAGGAACCGATTAGCTTGAAGAAACCCTGTATAATTCACTGAGTCAACAATTCAACAAGATGGTATGATTTGTTTCCTGTCCCTTTTTTGTGTTTTTAGAGATAGCCGGCCAGGTGCACAGGGTAGGCGGAGGGGTCTGCTGTCTCTCTGGGAGAGATGGCCTGGTGGAAATGGTGCTCAAGCCCAGCTCTCTTCCTTTCACCTCAATTAGCTGTGATTGTGAATGAGCTTAGCTATGATTGCGAATGAGCAGGTATGATATTATTGGAATTTGAGTTTCCCCTATGGAAATACACAGCAGCTGAAACTCTGTATTGTAACCAATTTTCTGGCACCCACAATGACATTTTTTCGTTCATCAAATGTGTCTTTTATTAAGGTGGAAATTAGAAAAGAAAAAAAAAAAGTATTATCTACTCAGGAACAATCCTGAAAAGAGCAAGGAAATAAAATCCATTGATACTTTCTGACAGTTGACTGTCGTAGTAATTGAACCCTTCAGTAAAACTGTCAGTAGGGATAGAAGTATTCTGTATCTGCAGTCCATTATGGTAGATGGTACTCACGCATTAACGTTTGAAATGCAGCTAGTATGACTGAGGAGCGGAATTTTTTGTCTCGTTTTATTTTCAACAGTCACACATGGCTATTGGCAATTACATTGGACAGTACAGGTGGTTTGGTTAATGTCAGTAAATCTAAGGGAATAATTAACTGAATACATTTGCTTAAGAATCATTCACTTGCCAATCCTATGTATAGTTGTGATGTTTTGTTATTTCTGAGCAAAAAGGAATGTAGAGGAACTTAATAAAATCTGTTACTTTAATCAAAGAATTTTCACTTTAGCTTGCAGTTTGGATAAGTAAAGATGATAACTGTACACTGTATTTTAAGGTACCTTTCACCTCTGATGGAGAAACAATGAAGCTATCGTTTCCATATGTGAGGCTAATGAAACACTACATGTGTTTCACATTTCTTAGAGATATTTGGATTGCCAACATCAAGAAAACACTCTCAGAAAATGTAATATTTGAAAAATAGAAACTTTGGGAAGAAAAAAAAAAATATTCAGTCCCAATTACTTCTGCCAACCTGAAAATTAAGAAAGCAAGTCTGTAAGTTGCTGAAAATGGTTTATTCTGCCAGTCTGTTAGTGGGACTTGTATTTTCTCAGCAAAAAGCATCAGATACACTTTTCCTTTTAAGGCAATTGGACATACTGAGCAAAACTGTAATTTAAGTTTTTCTGCATAACGAAGTAATAACTAACATACATTGAACATTCACTTGTGTCAAGTATTATTTTTCCTTGCAATTTGCATTTGTTAAAATCCTTTTAATCCATTAAAAAATCCTATAGTATCTACAACTATATTAATCCTATATTATTATTATGTTAAGGAGCTCTGGTAGAATCGTGGTTATGAATCGGGTTGTGAACCGCAAGGTCAGCAGTTCGAAGCTACCAGCTGTTCCTTGGGAGAAAGACAAGGCTTTCTGCTCCCCTAAAGATTGACAGCCTCGGAAACCCTACAAAGGGTTGCTATGAGTTGGAACCAACTCCACGGCACATAACCATCATTATTATGTTGTTGTTATTGTTAAGTGCTATTGAGTCAGTTCTACCCATAGTGACCCTGTATAGGGTTTCTGAGGAGCAGCTGATGAGCTTGAACCACTGACCTTGAGGTTCAAACTGACTTTGCAGTCCAGTGATTAGATCACAGTACCACACCAGGACTCCATATTATTATAATAACCCTATAATTATAAAAATAATACTATGTTATTGTTGTTGTTATTGTTAGGTGGCATCGAGTTGGTACAGACTCATAACCACCTTATGCACAGCAGAGCGAAACACTGCCTGGTCCTAGGCCAACCTCACTACTATTGCCACACTTGAGTCCATCGATGCTGCCATTTGGCCAGTCCATCTCGTTGGGGGTCTTCCTCTTTTTATCTGATCCTCCACCTTACCAAACATAATATCTTTCTCCAGTGACTGGTCCCTCCTGACAATATGTCCAAAGTATGAGAGACGAAGTTTGGCCATCTTGACCTCTAAGGAGCACTCTGGCTGCACTTCTTCCAAAATGGATCTATTGGTTCTTTTTATTAGAGTTGTATAAACCGAGAGAAGTTCAGTAAATCATCCAGGATCACAGAGTTAACCAGTAAAGAAGTTTTCTGATTACATCCTTGCATATTAATATGGATCTCTAGTTCCTCCTGTCTGTTTATGGCTCTAGCTCCAGAAGACAAAGTAAAATACTATCAGGGAATGTAAAACAAAACAAAACAAAACCTGGAGTTAGAAAACCAAAAGGAAAGAGTATACAGTGCATTTTTCAAACTTAAAGAATTAAAGAAAAAGTTCAAGTCTTGAATTGCAACACTGAAAAAAAATATGTTGTTGTTAAGAGGCAATATTGAACAACATATAGGCAAAATATTGAGCAAGCAGAAAACATCAAAGATGATGAAAGGAACATACAAAACCAATTTACAAAAAGATTTAGTCTACCAATCAAGAGTTAGCATATGAAGAAGAATCAGTGTTATTGAAGGAATAAGTTCAAGCTTCACTGAGGGCATTGGTCAAAAACAAGAATCCAAAATGATGTGATACCAGTTGCCCTAGGAAGTGATGAATACTAGTTGATATGTCTCAAAAAAAATGAATCTAATATTGAAATCACTCACTCATTTGGAAGACAGCTACTTAGTCAACTAACTGAAAAAGATCCTTATTTATGCCTAGTCCAAAGAAAGGTTATTTAACAGAAGACAAAAACTATCAAACAATATAATTAATAACACATTTCTAACTAAAATTTGAAGAACTAAAACTAAAGAATGAAGGTCAAAGACCATGCCTTCCCTGTGGGTTGCATCTCAATGTAAAGAAAACAAAAATTCTCACCACTGGACCAATAAATAGCATCCATATAGTGGAGACAAGATTGAATTTGTAAAAGATTTCATTTTGCTTGGATTAACCATCAATACTGGACTGTATGCTGAGAAAATGATTCAGTAAATGGGATTGTATAAAGAAGCTGGCATCAGGATTGAAGGACGGCTCAACTACAACCTACAATATGCATATGACACAACCTTGCTTGTTGAAAATGAAGACAATTTGAAACACTTATTGATGAAGATTAAAGACTACAGTCTCAGTATAGTTTACAACACAGCATAAAGAAAACAAAAGTGCTCACAACTGGACCAATATGAGAAATCATGATAAATGGAGAAAAGAGTGAAGTTGTCAAGGATTTAATTTTCCTTGGATCCCCAGTCAATGTTTATAGAAGTTGTGGTCAAGAAATCAAATGATATATTGCATTGCGCAAATCTGCTGTAAAAGACCTCTTTAAAGTGTTTAAAAGTAAAGGTGTCATGTTCAAGACTAAGATATGCCTGACCCAAGCCAGGCATTTTCAACTGCTTCATATGCATGTGAGAGCTGCGCTTTAAATTACAGAACATTTCATTGTGCTCATGTGAAAAACTAAAGAGGAATTGATGGTCTTTAGTTGAAACAGTTGGCAAAAAACAAATATACCATGGACTGCCAGAAGAATGAACATCCATCTTGGCCAGAATTATCCTTGGAAGAAAGGATGGCAAAACTTTGTGTCATGTAGTGTAGACCTGTTATCCAGAGGACCAGTTCTGGGAAATTTTCATCATGCTTGATAAGGTATGTTGTTGTTGTTAAATGCCATTGAGTCAGTTCCAACCCATAGCAACCCAGTATAGGGTTTCCAAGAAGCAGCTGGTGAGCTTGAACCGCCAACTTTGCAGTCTGGCGCATTAACCCACAGTGCCACACCAGGACTCCTTGATAAAGTATAGAGTCTGCGGGGGAAAAAAAAAAGGAAGGGATGGATTGATCCAATGGCATGGACTGATACAGCGACTGGAATAATGGTGTCAAACTTAGTAATGATGGTTAGAATAGTGCAGTACCAGAAAGGGTTTCAATATGTTGAACATAGGGTTACTGTGAGTTCAGAGTACACTCTGTGGCATCTAGTGATAAAAACAAAGCCGTGAGAAGATAAAATTAAACAAAACATTTTCTTCCCCTCCTATCTAGCCAGGGAAATAGAGAAACCAACCAAAAATATTATTTTTTAAAAATGGCATTAAATATGTTTAAGCTTTTGCATTTACTTCTCCTACTCCCATATCCCTGTGTTTTCTCCTTTCTCAGCCCTTTGTTTGATTTCTTTATATATCTGTCAGCTGCTACACTTGCCTGGTAATGTCAGCACAGTCGAGGAGGTAGGTATACATTTTTACTAGACTAGCTCTGCTCAAATGTAGTCTACAATTTGGTCAGCTCATCGTCATCTGGGAACTGACGAAAATGTAAGCTCTCAGACCCCACTCCAGAGATGTTGATTCGAATGGAAGATTGATAAGGGTGTGATGGGATGTGGTGGAAGTGGGGAGAATTTGGAGCATGACTTCTTTATTTAGCAAAATGCATTTATGTTTCATCCATGTTCCTACTTATTGTTGCGTTCCTATCTTGGGCTGAGCATTATCTGTCAATTTGCTATGCTGTGGTAGCTTCAGTGTTGCTGGGATGCTGGAAGCTGTGCCACCACTATTTCAGACACCAGCAGGGGCCCCATGGTGAATAGGCTTCACCATAGTGGATAGAACTTTCAGACAAAGACAGACTAGGAAGAAGGAGAGACACTATACACTTCTGAGGGACTAGACACTGAAACGTTGTCAGAGATAAAGCCTGAAGATCAGCCCCTCAGGTTAGAAGGCACTCAAAATATATCTAAGGAAGAGGTGCTTCCTCAAAGTCAAGTTGACTTTAATGAGAAGAGTAGAGCAAAGCTTTTGAGGCCTTCGTTTGCTGATGGAGCACAATTCAAAATAAGAAGAAACAGTCGAAAATATCTACTATTAAGTGGAACGTGACATGTATGAAGTATGAATCTAGAAAAACTGAAAGTCATTCAAAATTAAGTTGAATTCATAAAGTGGAGCTGTCATTCAAACCAAATAAGGGGATATATGTTGTTGATAGCAATGCATAGCAACCCTGTTTAGGGTTTCCCAGGTTTATAAGTAGGAAAGGTGTGAGTTAGAGGTATATCCTTTTACTATATTGATTCAGTCTGAGTCCTGGTGTGATGATGTAGCATAAGCATTGGACCACAAAGTTGGTTTGATCTTCAAGGTCCATAATTCATACTCACCAGAAACCATCGGAAACCCTATACAGGGTTGCTATGAGTTGGGACCAACTCAATGTGTTTAACAACAACAGCATTCAATCTGTATGCTAAAAGCAAAACCTGAGCAAATTTACCATACCAAAAAGAACTGGAATTCAGGATTGAAGAAAGGCTCTCTAACAACCTGTGATATGCAGATGGCACAACCTTGCTTGCTGAAAGGGAAGAGTACTTGAAGAACTTACTGATGAAGATCAGACTACAACTTTCATTATGAATTATATCTCAAAATAAGGAAAACAAAACTTGGCCACAACTGGACTAATAAGCAACATACTGGTGAATGGAGAAAAGAACAAAATTGTCACAGAATTCATTTTACTTGCATCCATAATCAATACCCACGGAAGTAGCAGTCAGGAAATCAAAGGACATATTGCAATGGGGAAATCTGCAGCAAAACATTTCTCTAAATTGTTAAAAAGCAAATATATCACTTTGAAAATTAAGGTGTTCTTATATGCATGTGAAATGCAGACAATAAGGAAGACTGGAGAAAAACTTGTGTCTTTGAATTAATAGTGTTGATGAAGAATACTGAAATTATTATGTACTTCCATATACATCTATCTTGGAAGGAGTACAGCCAGAATGTGCCTTTAAAATGAGAATAGTGTGACTTCATCGCATGTACATTGGCATTATTTTCAGAAGGGACCAGTCCCTGGAAAAAGACATGTAGTTGTTGTTAAGTGCTGTTGAGTTGGTTCTGACTCATAGTGACCCTGTATAGGGGTTCCAAGGACTAACTGGTGGGTTTGAACTGCAGATCTTGCAGATAGCTGTCCAGTGCTTATCCTATAGAAGTCCACTAGGACTTTAAAGTAGAGGGTCATCAAAAGAGAAGGAAGACACTCAATTATTATATGGATTGACAAAGTTGCTGCAACAATGGGCGCAAACATAACAACAAGGGAGATGACTCAGGATTGGACAGTGCTTGATTCCATTGTACATGGGGTCACTATGAATCAAAACTGATTGTTCAGCACCTAACCAACAAAACAACATTACAGTTGATGGATTTGCCATAATTTGTTTATCCATTATTGATTGAAGAGCACCTTGGTTGTTTATAGTTTTAGGTTATTTTGAAGAAAGCTGATATGCTATTGTTAGTGACATCAAGTCTGTTCCTACTCATAGCAACCATGTACAGGGTTTTTGAAAGTTGTAAATCTTTCGAGAGCAGAAAGGCTCATCTTTCTCTAGAAGGGTGACTGGTGAGTTCGAACCTCAGACCCTGTAGCTCTCTCACAGTCCAGTGCTTATCCTCTAGACACTGAGCTCCTGAAAATTGGTATAAGTATTTATAAATAGGTTTTTGTATGAGCATAGGTTTTTCAATTTGCTTGTATAAATTCCTAGATGAGATTGCTTGATTACACAGTGACTGTATGTGTAATTTTACAAAAATCTGTTTATTTTACAAAGTTGTTGTTGGTAAGTGCCATTGAGCTGTCTCCAACTCACAGTGACCCTATGTAGGGTTTCCACAGAGTGGCTGGTAATAGCAAAACCAACCAATCTAATTACTGGAATCCCTATTTGAATGCTCTGACCTAATCATTTTGTAGAAGTCACAAAGACCATGGCTGGAAGAGACGTATTAAGTAAAGTTGTTGAAATACATTAAGTCAATGAACTTTTGTTTAATTCCTAATATGTTGTTATTACTGTTAGATCTCCATTCAGTTGTTACCAACTAATAGCGACTCTATGCACAACAGAACAAAACACTGCTCAGTCCTGCTCCAACCTCATAATCACTGCTACGCCTGAGCCCATTGCTGCTGTCCTGGTGCCATTCTGTCTCATTGGAGGTTTTAGCCTTTGTCTCCAACTCTCCGATTTACCAAACATGATAACCTCCAGTGACTGGCCTCCTGATAGTATTTCCAAAGTATGGGAGATGAAGTCTGGCTATCCTGGCTTCCAAGGAGCATTCTGACTATACTTCTTCTAGCACAGATTGGTTTGTTCTTTTGGCTGTCCACGGTACTTTTAATATTCTCCAACATCATATCTCAAATGTCTTAATTCTTCTATGATCTTCCTTATTCACTGTCCAGCTTTCACATGCATATGAGGTTATTGAAACTATCATGGCTTGGGTCAGGTGCACTTTAGTGCTCAAACTGATATCTTTGTTCTTGAAGACTTTAAAGCGGTCTTGTGCAGCAGATTTGCCTAATGCAATACATCATTTGATTTCTTTACCACTGCTTTCATGAGTGTTGATGGTTGATCTGAGAGAAATGAAGTTTGACAACTTCAATCTCTTTACAATTTATCTTGATGTTGTTTATTGGTCCAGTGGTGAGGATTTTTGTTTTTTTTTTACTCTGAGGTGCAAACTATACCAAAGGCTGTGGTCTTCCTCAGTAAGTATCCTAAATCCTCTTAGCTATCAGCAAGTAAGATTGTATCATCTACATATCACAGATTGTTAACAAGATTTCCTCCAAGCCTAATGCCATGTTCTTCTTCATATAATCCAGCTTCTTGGATTATTTGCTCAGCATACAGATTGAATAAGTACCTAGGCACACATCCTTCCTAATTTGAACCAGTAAGTGTTCCCTTGCTGTGTTTGAACAAATTGCCTCTTAGTTTATGCACAGGTCCCTCAAGAGCACAATCAAGTATTCTGGAATACTTATGATCTGCAAAATTGTTATAGCATGTCATGATCTACACAATTGAAAGTCTTTGTGTAGTCAATAAAGCACAGGTAAACATCTTTCTGGCATTCTCTACTTTTAGCCAAAATGTATTTGACATCAAAACTTTTATCTCAACTTCCACATCCTCATCTAAATCTGACTTGAACTTCTGGCAAGTTTCTGTCAATGTACGGTTGCAGCCGTTTTTTAATTACCTTTAGCAAAATTTTACTTGCATGGGATATTAATGATATTGTCCCATGATTTCCACATTCTGTTGTGTCATCTCTCTTTGGAATGGGCACAAATATGGGTCTCTTCCAGTCAGTTGGCCAGGTAGTTGTCTTCCATATTTCTTGGTATAGATGAGTGAGTACCACCAGTGGCTGCATTGGTTGGCTGAAAGATTTCTATTTGTATTCCACAAGTTCCCAGAGTCTTGTTCTTTCCCAATGCCTTCAGTGCAGCTTGGTCTTCTTCCTTCAATACCATTGGCTCTTGTTCATATGCCACCTCTTGAAATGATTGAACATCTACCATTTTTTTCTGGTACAGTGACTTTGTGTCTTCCTTCCATCTTCTTTTGACGCTTTCTGCATCATTCAATATTTTGCCCAGTGAATCCTTCAATATTTCAAGTCGTGCTTGAATTTTTCCTTTAGTTATCTCAACTTGAGAAATGCTGAGCATGTTCTTCCCTTTTGGTTTTACAACTCCAGGTTTTTGTACATTTCCTTATAATATTTGACTTTGTCTTCTCTAGTTGCCCTCTGAAATTTTCTGTTCAACTCTTTCACCTCTTCATTTCTTCCATTTGCTTTAGCTTCTATACACTGGAAAGCATGTTTCAAAGTCTTTTCCTTTTTTCTTGACTTCTTAATGACCTTTTGCTTTTTTTTTTTTTAAATGTTTTATTGTGAATTATGTGACAGTTTACATGGGAGAACATTAGTTTTACATTCATCCTATCGTATATTATTTCATTGCCATGGTTATAATCCCCTCCGTGCATTCATCAACCGTGCATTCATATACCAAAGGGTATACACTACAAGCCTGGCCCCCAGTCATCAGCACACAACCCCTCTCCCTCTCTGGGTCTAAAGTCTCCAGCTGTTCCATTTCTCAACTTTATCATCTGTGCCTCCATCTCAGGCATCACGGCTTCTCTGGGTAGGGTCCCGCTCTCCGCTCTTCTCCATTGATGGTCTCAGGGACCTCCGCTCCTAGACTGAAAAGTTAATCACTCCCCTCCTTGCTATAAAACGTCTACCTTTACATTTCCA
>NW_006408562.1:10247243-10248506 GCF_000296735.1 Chrysochloris asiatica | reverse complement strand
TCTTGACTGCTGCTTCCATGAGTGTTGATAGTTGATCCAAGAAGAATGAAGTCCTTTACAACTTCAATCTTTTCTCCATTGATAAGAATGTTGTTTATTGTCCAGTGGTGAGGATTTTTGTTTTCTCTACATTGAGACAATCCCTATTGAAGACTGTGGTCTTTGATCTTCATCAGTAAATATTTTAAGTCCTCTTCACTTTCAGCAAGCAAGGTTGTATCATCTACATATCGCAGGTTTTTAATGAGTTTTCCTCAAATCCTGATGCCATGTTTTGCTTCATAGAAGTCAGCTTCTCTGATTATTTGCTAAGTATACATGTTAAATAAGTATGGTGAAAGAATACAACCCTGTCGCACACTGTTCTTAATTTTAAAACATTCAGTGTTCCCATGCTCTGTTTGAACAACTATCTCTTGATCCATGTACAGATTCCTCATGAGCACAATTAAGTGTTCCAGAATACTCATACTTTGCAGTGTTGTCTATAGCTTGTCATGATCCACACAATCGAAAGCCTTTGTGTAGTCAATAAAGCACAGGTAAACATCTTTCTGATATTCTCTGCTTTCGGCCAAGATCCATCAAACAACAGCAGTGATATCCGTTGTTCCATGTCCTCTTATGAATCCGCCTTGAACCTCTGGAAGTTCTCTGTCAAAGTATGCTTGCAGATGTTCCGGTATTACCTTTAGTAAAACTGTACTCACCTGGAATATCAAATTGTTCGATGATTTCTGCATTCCGTTGGGTCACCTCTCTTTGGAATGGGCACAAATATGGATCTCTTCTAAACAGTCAGCCAGATTTCATGGCATAGATGAGTGAGTGCCTCCTGTGCTGCCTTACTTCCTTTTTTTTTTTAAGTTTTTATTTTGAATTTTGTGGGTTTACATGGGAGAACAACACTTTTACATTCATCCTATCGTATATCATTTCACTGAAATGATTACAATACCCTCCATGCATCATCAAATAACCAAAGGGTACACACCACAGGCCTGCTCCCTGGCTGTCAGCACACAACCCCTCTCCCTCCCTGAGTCCAGAGACCGCAGCCACTCCATCTGTCCACGTCATCGTCTCTGTCTCCATCCTTGGCTTCTCTGCCTCTCTGGATAGGATCCAGCACTCCACTCTTCTCACCTCACTTTCTTGAAAGATTTCAATTTGTATTCCATCAATTCCTGGTGCCTTATTCTTTGCCAACTCCTTCAATGCACCTTGGACTTCCTCCTTCAGTATCATTGGCTCTTGATCATA
>NW_006408562.1:10191134-10241406 GCF_000296735.1 Chrysochloris asiatica | reverse complement strand
CCTCTTCTTTCTTCTTCTGGTTGAACTCTGAACATCCAGTCATTGAAGCCAGGTCAAGTGAGTATTATCTGCAAGTGTAGGTATTCTTGTTTATATGCCCTCTCTTCTTATCAGCTGGATGTTTTACTCTCCACTCTAGTCCTCTGTGGCTATGTCACTGACACTGGGTCGAAGAGTCTCCAGGTCTTGCCACACTGCTGGCTAACCAGGTCTCCACCTGGGTTCACAGGAGTCTATTGAACATTGTAGGGTTTAACTTGCAGCTTCATTGTTGTTTTTCCCTCACTTCCCATTATCGGTGATGAACGTGGTCACCAATCAGAGTGTGTATTCCCATTGAGTCTTAGTCTTGGAAGGGTGTTTGCTCTGAGGGAACCCGGCCACTTTCCTTGATGTTTCCTGGGCAAGTAACTTGCTCGTTCTTGTAGTAATCAGTTGGTCTACCTATATTTTTTTTTTGTATTTTTCCTGTTGGTCTTTCTTTCAAGAAGTATCTTCTGTTCTTCTAGCCACTCCAGGCTGGTCTGCTTGTCCTTTCAAGTGGAAATTTCCCATCTCTGAAGATTCTGGATGCTGTTCATGATTTCACCTATAGTCTTATGTAATGGACCTTTTGCTTTCTTGTATAATATTCTTGATGTTGTGCCACAACTCTTCTGGTCGTAATGCATTGACTCTGTTCTTGTAATGGTCTTTTTGTTTAGGTGGGACATGTTCAAGGTCATATTTTGGCTCTCATGGACATTTTAATTTTCTTCCGCTTCAGCCTGAATGTGCATATGAGCAATTGATGGTTTGTTCCACAGACTGCCCCTGGCCTTATTTTGGCTGATGATTTGGAGATTTTTCACTGTCTGTTTCCACAGATGTAGTCAGTTTGATTTCTGTGTTTTCCATCTGGTGAGGTCCATGTATATAGTCATGTTTTATGTTATTTTAAAAAGGTATTTGCATTGAAAAAGTCATTTGTCTTGCAAAATTCTATCATGTGATCTCCAGCATCATTTCTATCACTAAGACCATATATTCCAGCCACGGATCCTTCTGCTTTGTTTCTAACCTTTGTATTACAATCACCAGTAATTATCAATACATCTTGATTGCATGTTTGATCAATTTCTGACTGAAGAAGTTGGTAGAATTCTCTAGTAAAGCCACCGTCGCTGGCTTTAGTGGTCAGTGTGTAAATTAGAATAATAGTGGTATTAACTGGTCTTCCCTGTAGGCTATGGATATTATCACAGACAGTGTTGTACTTCAAGACAGATCTTAATATTTTCTTTTTGATGATGATTGTGATGCCACTCCTCTTCAATTTGTTGTTTCCAGCATAGTAAACTATGTGATTGCCAGATTCAAAATGGCCAATTCCAATCCATTTCAGCTCAGTAATGACTAGGAGGGAATCTGGTGTGTGGTACTGGTGGTTAATGCACCGGACTGCAAAGTCGGTTTGAACTGTAAGGTCAGTGGTTCAAGCTCACCAGTGTCTCCTAGGAAAGCCTACACAGGGTCTCTATGGGTAGGAATGGACTCAATGGCACTTAACAACAACGTCTAGCATATCGATGTTTATGTGATCCATTTCAGTTTTACAATTTCCAGTTTTCCTATTCATACTTTGTACATTCCATGTTGTCATTATTAATGGATGTTAACAGCTGTTTCTCTTCATTTTGAGTTAGAAAATGAAGGTCCAAAAGACTTTACTCCATTCGCATCATTATGGTCAACTCTACTTTGAGGAGGCGGCTCTTCCTCGAGGTGGCTCTTCCTCAGTTGTCTCTTGAGTGCCTTCCAACCTGAGAGATTCATGTTCCAACAGTATGTCTGGCAATATTCTGGTGTTCTTCATTATGTTTCAATATTCAATATTTTGGAGCTATCTGAAGTGTTTTTCATAACATTTTCAGGATTAAATATTTGGAAGTAGCCCATCTTTTCTTCTTAGCCTGTCTCTCTCTGGAAGCTCAACTGAATCTGTCTACCATGGGTAAGTATTTAAAATACTGGTGACATAGTTTCCAAAATCTCAGTAGCACACAAGTCACCACAGCATGCCAAACTGACAGACGAGTGGTGAAATTCTTAATATGCTTACAATTGTTATTACAAATGAATGCTCAATGTTGTTGAATACTTTTTCTCCATCAGTTAATAATAAATTTTTTTCTAATTAATCTGGTAATATGACATATTGGAGTGATTGGTTTTCAAATCTTGAATCAACATTTTTGGCATGAATCTTGGACTGGTATAATTCCCTTTTGGATATAATGCTGGCTTCTATTTCCATTCTGTTCTGGATTTTTGCTTCTAGGTTCATGAGTGATTTTGATCTAGTTCTTTCCTCTTGTGATCTTAGGGTAACAATGGATTTATAAAATGAGTTGTGAAGTGTTTCCTTTCTATTTTCTGAAAGAAATTATGGAGAAGTCATGTTATTTGGTTCTTAAATGACTGGGTGATTTGCTAATGAAAACATATGAGCCCTGGAATTTTTGTACTTCCTTAATTGGAAGTATTTCTAACTGAAATTTCAAATTAGAAAGTGAGTATAGAACTGTTTGAGCTCTTTGTTGTATGTGTAACTTTTGATAAATGTTTTTCTTTCAAGGAATGAGTCCATGTTGTCTAACTTATCAAATTTATTAACTGTAACTTTTTTATCTGCTTAAAGTCTGTGAGGAGACTCAAGTCAGAACAGATTCAAAGGCACTTACCAACAATGTCGGTGAGGTTATTGTTGAA
This sequence comes from Chrysochloris asiatica, assembly GCF_000296735.1. NCBI lineage: Eukaryota > Metazoa > Chordata > Mammalia > Afrosoricida > Chrysochloridae > Chrysochloris > Chrysochloris asiatica. Next base: position 10,238,655 of record NW_006408562.1, on the reverse strand, counting down.
GTCTCCTTTTTCATTTCTGATTTTGGTAGTTTGGTAGTTTTCTTTGTTGTTTTGTTATTTATTTGTTATAAGTCTGGCTAGAAATTTGTTAGTATTATTGTTAAATATAAGGAACTCTGGTACTGTAGTCATTACAAGTCAGGCTGCTAATCTCAAGGTCAGCAGTTCGAAACCACCAACTATTCTATGAGAGAGAAAAATAAGGCTGTCTGCTCTTGTAAAGATTTACAGCCTTGAAAACCCTGTACAGGGCCACTGTGAATCAGAACCTACTCCACAGCACACAACCACCACCACCAATATCGTTAAATATATTTTTAAAAATCCTACTATTTTAGTTTCATAGATTTTAAATCTTTCTACTTTCTCCTTCATTGATTTCAACTCTTGTCTTTGCATTCATTTTCTTCTGCTTGCTTTGGGTTTAGTTTGATTTTTGTTGTTGTTTCTGAAGGTGTATATTCAGATGACAATTGACTTAGAAGCTTTTTACTTTAATTATGCTCAGTTAGCACTATAACTTTCCTTTGAAGCACTTTTTTAGATGTATTCCACAGATTTTGATATGTTGCAGTTTTATTTTCCTTTATTTTATTTATATATTTTTAAATTTCCCTTGAGACGTCTTTTTGCATTATTTAGAAGTTTTGTTTATGTAGTTGAGGGATTTTCAGACATTCTTCTGTTACTGATTTCTATTTTAATTCTATTTTGGTCTGAGAACATACTTTGTATGATTTCTATTCTTTGAACTTTGTCAGTGTGCGTTCTTTCCCAGAATATGGTCTGTCTTGATTAATTATTTGTGTGCATTTGAGAAGAAAATGTAGTTTACTACTGATGCGTAGAGAGTCAAATAAATACCAGTTGGATGATGTTGTTAACTGCCATCGCTAGAGTACTGCACTCGTGGCAACCTCAAGTACAACAAACCAAAACAATGCCTGGTTATGCACCATCTCAGTGATTAGCTATAGATTGGACATGTTTTTTATAACCATAAGGAAGAGTTATGCCTACAAACCCCATGCCTACATTTCACCTGGAGATCACTCCTGCCTCCCAAGGTTTAGGACTCGTGTTGACTCAGCTGACTCTAGAGGAGTGCACCCTATTCCAATTCTCTTAGTTCTTAGTTCAGCTTTCTTTTCTTCTCACTGAACAGAAAATGTTCAAGTTATCGAGATGAACTAGAGGAAATAACTTCTTATCCTGTGCATTTGCATCTGTTCATATTATTCACTCATTTAAGTCACTTAGTCATTCAACAAATGTTTTTGAGAGCCTTGTGGCACTGTGAGTTAATGCACTAGACTGCAAAGTCAGTTTGAACTACAAGGTTAGTGGTTCAAGCTCCCAGTCGCTCCTTAGAAACCCTCTACAGGGTCACTATGGGTCGGAACTGACTCAACAGCATTTAACAACAATAACAACACACAGGGTTGCTATGAGTCAGAACTGATTCAATAGCAATTAATTAACAACAACAACAACTATATGCCAATGTGAGAAAGATGAGCCTCTCAGCTTCTGAAAAGATAGACAGCCTCAGACATCCTCAGACAGCCTCAGAGTTCCTATGAGTCAGAACTGACTTGATGGCACTTAACAACAGCTCTGGTACCAGACTCCCAACAACAAGCAATCCACCACAGTGCTACAAACTGACAGGCAAGTAGGTGGAATTCTTCAATTTCATCATTAGTTTTAGTGTTTGGTGCGTAAATTTGAATAATGGTGGTATTAACTGGGTGTTCCTATTATAGCATATGGATGTTATCCTATCACACAGTACTGTACTTCATCCTAAATCTTGGGATGCTCTTTTTGACAATGAATGCGAGACAATTCCTCTTCAATTCCTCATTGCTGGCAGCATAAAGCACATGACCGTCTGATTGAAAATGGCTGATATCTGTCCATTTCAGCTCACTAATACCTAACATACCAATCTTTAGACTCTGCATTTCATTCTTGAAAACTTCCATTTGTTTTCAGGCACACACTTTGTACATTCCACTTTCTAATTATCAATGGATTTGCAGTTGTTTCTTCTCATTTTAAATTGTGTCCCATCAGCACATGAAGGTACCAAAAGATTTACTTCATCCACGCCATTAAAGTCAACTCTATTTTTAGGAGATGATTCTCTCTCAATGATTTTTTTGAGTACCTTCCAACCTGAAAGGTTTGTCTTACAACATTATATCAGGCAATCTTCCAAAGCTATTCATGAAGCTTTCATTGGCTAATTGGACCAGGAGTGGTCCAATCTCCTTTTTCCTAGTTTGTCTTAATCTGGAATCTCTGCTGAAATTTGTTCACCATGGATGAACCTGCTGGTATTAAAATACCTGTGGCATAGCTTCCAGCAACACACAAGCCACCACAGGGTGGCAAAATGACAGATGAGTGCTGTTAAAGACCGAAGCTGTCACTTGAAAACTAATGTGAACTAGATCCATGCCATGGTATTTTCAACTGCCTCATATACATGTGGAGGTCAGACAATGAATAAGGGAGACAGAGAATTCATACATTTGAGCTATGATGTTGGCAAAGAATATTGAAACTACTATGGGCTGCCAAAAGAACAAACGTTGCTCTCTTGGATGCTGTGCTGCCTGCATGCTCCTTAGAAGCCAAAATAACAAGACTTCATCTCTCATACTTTGGACATGTGATCAAGAAGGACCAGCCAATAGAAAAGGACAATATGTTTGGTAAAGTGGAGGGTCAGAAAAAAAGAGGAAGAACCTCAATGAGATGGATTGACACAGTGGCCACAACAATGGACTCAAACATAACAACAATTGTGAAGATGGTGCATGACAGGGCAGTGTTTTGTTCTGTTATGAATAGGGTCACTGTGAGTTGGAACTGACTCACAACATGGATTGCAAAATCTAGGTGCCTCATGTAAAATAATATGTTTTACATTCACGAAAGTAGCCTTAGTGATTCTAAAACATGCATGACATTATTTAATCCTCCTAAGAATCTTGCTGCATTAGACACCAATGATCAAAGACCAAAAAAGTTGTGTGATGACATCATGAACATTATATATGAAGAAAGCAAAATGTCATTAAAATGATAGGAAAAAGACAAATTCAAAATGGATATCAGGAGAGACTTTAAAACCTGCATTTGTATATAGAGAAGATAAAGCAACTGTATGAAATGATGAAGTGAAAGAACTGAGCAGAAAATCTCTGAGGGCAGCTTGAGAAGACAAAGTCAAGTATTATAATGAAATGTACAAAGACCTGGAGTTAGAAAACCAAAAGGAAAGAACATGCTCAGCATTACTCAAGCTGAAAGAACTGAAGAAAAAATTGAAGCCTCACATTGCAATATTGAAGTATTCTATGGGTAAACTACTGAATGATGCAGAATCTTCAAAAGAAGATGGAAGGAAGACACAGTCACTGCACCAAAAGTAATTAGTATATGTTCAGTCATTTCAAGAGATATCATATGATCAAGAATAGTTGGTGTTGAAAGGAAAAGTTCAAACCATACTGAAGGCACTGGTGAGAAACAAGGCTCCAGGATTTGACCAGATACAAATTGAAATGTTTCAACAAACTGAGTCTGCACTGGAGGCATTCATTTGTCTATGCCAAGAAATTTGGAAGACAGCCACCTGGTGAACCAATTAAAAGTAATCTATTCCAAAGAAAAGTGACCCATAAAAGAAGTTGTTGAAAGATATTATTAGCACCACATGAAAGTAAAATGTTAATTGAAGATATTTAAAATATGGTTGCAGCAGTACCTTGACAGGGAGCTGCCAAAAATTCAGCTGGATTCAGAAGAGGATGTGAAATGCAGGCTATCCTTACTGACATCAGTTGGAACTTGACTGAAAGCAGAGAATGCCAGAAAGATATTTACTTATACTTTATTGACTATCCAAATGGATCGTAACAAATTAGGGATAACATTTCAAATAATGGGATTTCCAGGGCACTTAATTTGGCTCACAAAGAACCTGTATGTAGACAAGAGGCAGGAGTTAGAACACAACAAGACATTCCTAAATTATGCAAACACAGGAATGTTGCACCAGGGTTGTATTCTCTCATCATATGTTTTCAGTCTATATGATAAACAAGTAATCTGAGACACTGGGTTTTATGAAGAAGAACATGACATCATGTTTGGAGGGAGACTCATTAACCACCTGCAATATGCTGGTGACACAATCTTGCTTACTGAAAGTGAAGAGGTCTTGAAGTAGTTAATGATGAATATCAAAGATTATAACCTCAGTATGGATTACACCTCAATGTAAAGGAAACAAAAATCTTCAAAATTGGACCAAAAAGTAGCATCATGATAAACGGAGAAAAGATTGAAGTTAACAGACTTCACTTTGGTTGGATCCACAATCAATGCTCATGGAGGCAGAAGATAAGAAATCAAACAACATATTGTATTAGGCAAATCTTCAAAAGACCTCTTTAAAGTGTAGAAGATAGAACTTTAGGAACTAAGGTAAGCTTTACCCAAGCCATGGCATTTTCAGTGGCCTCATATGCATGTGAAAATTGGACAATGAATAAGGGGGACTGTATATATACATATTAGTTTTTATTGTGAATTGTGATAGTTTACGTGGGAGAACATTGGTTTTTACACTCATCATTTCATTGCAATGATTACAGTCTCCTCCATGCATCATCATTCAAAAGTATTTGCTTCTATTCCCTCTGTTTTTTTTTGTTTTTGTTTTTTTGGAGGTGTGAGGCATGTACCCCAAAACACGCAAGAATATATAATAATTTAAACAACCAACAGACACATTCTGCAAGCCTGAATCCTGGCCGCCAGCGCACAGCCTTTCCCTTTCCATGACTCTAGAGTCCTCAGCTGAGAATCAGTATATTTTAATAATGCTGCTCCTGAAATATATTGAAAGTACTATGGACTAACAGAAGAACAGACACATTTGTCTTAGAAGGATTGCAGCCAAAGTTTCCCCAGAAGCAAGGATTGCTAGACTTGCTCTCACACTTTGGGTAAGTTGTCAGGAAGACTAATCTTTGGAGAAGGATAGCATACTTGGTAAAGTGGTGGATCAGTGAAAAACAGGAAGATGCTCAATGGGATGGATTGGCACATTTGCAGCAACAATGGGCTGTGGTGTGGCAACAAGTGTGAGGATAGCACTGAGACCCAGTGGTGTTGCAGTCTGTAACACATAGGGTCTCTGTGGGTTGAAACAGACCAGAAGGCACCTAACTACAACAACTATAAAGCCTTGTAGGAGACCTGCTGGTACAGTGTGCCAGCAATTTAGCTATTAACTGCAAGGTCATCAGTTCAAACCCACCAGTCTCTCACGGAAGGAAGATGAGGCTATTAGCTCCCATACAGGTTGACATTTTCACAAACCCTAGCCAGCATTTCTGGCCTATAGGAGCAGTATGAGTGAGAAATAACTGGATGGAAATAGTTTTGATTTGGGGTTTATGTGAGGAGTTATTTTCACCACTTGACAGCAAGGTCAGAGAATCTCACTAGTGTCATTTCCCAGTCAGGAGTGGGTGAGGACTGTGTGCTCTTTTGTCTCAGAAAATTTTAGTTGGAGCAATATACTAATGAAGTCATCCAAACAATAAATGCATGAATAATTTATTTTTGAAAGATCAGCACATGGCTGGTCCCTCTGAGGTGGAGATTAAGAATCTGACTTTTCCAATATGTTTTACCACTCCATAATCCTTGATATCAATAACCATCCCTCCCCTCCCTCATGTCCCAGGGTTCCACAACACACTACAACAGCTCAAAAAACTCACAACTTGTCAAAGGAAATGACTCAGGCAGTTGTAGAGGCTGGCAAGTCTCATATCTGTAGTTCAGAAATCAGAGGCATCTTTGCACCCACTTACCCTCAGGATCTGGAGTCCTGGTGTGACACTGTGGGTTAATGCGCCAGACTGCAAAGCCATTTGAACTTTAGGGTTGGTGGTTCAAGCTCACCAGCTGCTCCTTGGAAACCCTATACAGGGTCGCTATGGGTCAGCACCGACTCTATGCCATTTAACAAAAACAACAACCCCCAGGACCTGAGGAACCCAAATCAGCAGGTCAAACAACATATTATTTGGCTGTGAGAACTGGTGAATCAGGTCAGGTGATAGGTTGAAAATCCAGGAAGTGGAGGTCAGGGCGTGATGAGCCAGATATAAGATCCAGGGCAAGAGAGCAATCTTTTCCAAAGCACCTTACTTCCACCTTAATCCTGCCTTATTAATAACTCACTTTAAAATGGGTTCATAATCACAGGCATAGATTAGGATTTTCAATACATCACAGAATAGAAACTATGATTAGAAGGGTTATAATAAATAACTAGTTGCCTTACTTTTTTTTTTTTTCAAATATGTGATTAGAGTAAAGGCAGTTGAAGATTTTTCTTTATTTTGAAAGGGGCTAATATTAGGGATTAAAACTCCCAAATGAAAACCCATACTGGTGAGGCTATGGGAAAAAATGGACATGGAGATCACATTTATATGTCTACCATCCGCATTTGTAAAGTTTAGATTAATTGAGCAAACAGAATGATGGAGAATACTCTTGTAACAAAACCTTCATTATACCTTGCTTGAGGAGGAAAGGAAAGCTTGAACACTTGTCCAGTTCAGTCAGAAGTGATTTAGCATAGAAAGGGTTTGGGACATTCCTTTTCATAAAATCAACATTTTCAGGATGAAAATAAGCAGCCACCTGATGACTGGAAGCACAGATATTGGGTGGCCCTGCTTAGGTCCAAGAGCAGTGCAGAGCCAGCCCTGAGTTCCTACTCAAAGTCCAAGTAAGATCAAATTCCTGTCTTTCTCTGCCCAGGAAAGAGCAGGTCTTATTAAACCAAAGTAAGCCTCAGTTTTCAGTGTCACATTTTACAGGAATTTGTTAACATATGAGTTGTATTTGAGAACCAAAACCATCTGGGCATTTTATAAATGTCCCCTTATTGTCTTATCAGTTGAAGAGATGGTCGCCATAAAAAGGTAGCAATTAGGTTAGATTTTTAGTTACCTCATCTTGGACAGATCTGGTAGCATAGTGGTTACGAATTGGGCTGCTAACCTCAAGATTGGCAGTTCAAAACTACCAGCCACTCCATGGGAGAAAGATGAGGCTTTCTGCTCCCGTAAAGATTTGTAGGTACGGAAACCCTGCACAGGGTCACTATGAGTCGGAACCAACTCCACGGTACTTAAGAATAACAACATCTTGGACTGAAATTTTTAAGCAAGCAAAACAGCGCTTCCATCCGAATGTTTCTGAAAGTTTTTCTCTTCTCCCTGCCTTCCTAGGACCACACCAGCCATCTATTTCCAGTTTCATAATATCTTTCTGAACTTCTTAAAAATGTACAAACACATAATTGTACTCTGTGAAGGTGGTGTCTTGTGCAATTTCCTTATTTACATGCAATTTGCAACTTGTTTTTCATTCAATAGTATGTTTTGTAGGTTTGTTCATTCCACAAAATCTACTTGGTAATTTCCAGCTGCTACAGTATATTGCTTAGAATGGATTGTTGTTATTGTTTTTGTTAAGTGTTGTAACTGATTTGAAGACACTTAACAACAACAACAATCCAATATTTAAAGTGAGAGGCCTAAGGTCTTGACTCATATTTTACTGTGGACTCACCTTATGATAATTTTCAGAGTTCCAGAATAGTATAAGGAATAGATATTTTTAGTTAACACCAGAGTCTTCAAAATGATCTCTGGACTCATGGAAAGAAGTCTATGTCGGTATGAAAGGCCAGATAGAAGGAATCCCCAGAACTGGCCCCTTCCAAACTTGGAAGTCAACAAAGCAATGCCACAGTCCCAGGGAAATTTCAGAGTGTAGTGTCACAATAAAGATTTAGAGAGATAAAATGATTGGGATTCCTAATCTATCCCATTTAACTCTCCTTTATAGCCAGTGCAAAAATTGCCAGGACCTTGGAAACTGCTCATGGATTATTGCACACTTACTCAGATAATGGTGTTGCTCAGCACATAACCTTACAACAAGAGTAAATCACTAAAATGTCTGGAACCTGCTATGCGGTTACTGCCTTAGCTTTTGCACCACCTAAATCTTATAACAAAGGTTATTATTGCATGTGATATGCTCTCTGCGAGGGACAGCGGTACCAGCCTATGTCTGTGCTCATTTTCTGTTTCAGCATCTTGCTCAGAGGAACTTGATTATGTGAATGACAGAGAGCCTATCACACTGGTGCATTAAAATGATGTCATCATGTTACCCGTTTCCATCAAGTCAATTCAGACACATAATGACAGAGTAGAATTGCCCTATATTCTACTGTGGTTTAATGTGCTGGACTGCAAGGTTGGTTTGAACTGCAAAATTGGTGATCCAAGCTCACCAGACGCTCCTAGGAACCTTATACAAGGTTGCTATGAGTTGGAACTGACTTGAAGGCACTTCACAACAACAATATACTGTTTCCAAAGCTTCAATCACTACAGAAACAGATTGTTACTTTTTTCTCACATGGTGTGGCTGGTGAGTTTGAACTTCCAACCTTTTTATTAGAAGCCAAGTGCTATAACTGCTGTGCCACCAAGGCTCTTGCTATCTTGTTAATTGAATCTCATAAGTAGAATGTAGTAAGCGGTCTTAATAAGATCCATGCATACCAATTTCTAGAAGCCCTGGTGTGGTACTGCGGGTTAATGCACTGCACTGCAGTCATTTGAACCGCAAGGCTGTTGGTTCAAGCTCACCAGCCACTTCTAAGAAACCCTATGCAGGGTCACTATGGGTCAGATCTGACTCGATGGCACTTAACAACAACAATAACAACATAACAATGTCTGGGAAATACATCCTGCAAAAGGCAGGGGGCTGACATATTAATGAAGCTTCCAGAACAAGTGAAATGAATGAGACTCAAAAAAGAAGTAAAAGACAAGTGAATTTCCTTGAAATAGTACAAGAGAATCAGAGTTCAGAAGACTCAACATTTAGTGTTTTGCTCATAGAATCCTTCAATATTGCAAGCGGAGGCTTCAGTTTTTTTTTCTTTAGTTCTGTCAGCTTAAGAAACACAGCATGTGTTCTTCCCTTTTGGTTTCCTAACTCCAGGTCTTTGCCCATTTCATTATATGAATTTGTCTTCTCAAGCTGCCCCTGAAAGTTTTTATTTAGCTCTTTTACCTCCTCATTCCTACAACTTGTTGTAGTATCTATCTCTTTGTTGGAGAGCAAGTTTCAGAGTCTCTTCTAACATCCATTTCAACTTTTCCTTCTTTTTTTGTCTTCTTAATGACCTTTTGCTTTCTTCTTATAGGATATTCTTGATGACATCCCACAGACTCTTCTGTTCTCTGGTCAATAGTGTCTAATACATCAAACCTTCAGATGATCTCTAAATTCAGATGGTATGTTGAATACTTTGGCTCTTGTGGACTTTTACAATTTTTCTTCAACTTTAGTTCCAACCTTTGGATTCCAGTCACCAATATTGATCAGTGCATCTTGATTGCATGTTTGATCCATTTCAGAATGAAGAAGAAGGTTGTTGTTGTTGTTAAGTGCCATTAGGTCAGTATCGACTCATAACAATCATATGCACAACAAAATGAAACACTGCCGGGTCCTGGGCTAACCTTACTACTGTTGCCACACTTAAGCCCACTGATGGTGGCACTTTGCCAATCCATCTTGCTGGGGGGGTCTTCCTCTTGTTCTCTGGCCCTCCACCTTACCAAACGTGATATCCTTCTCCAGCGACTGGTCCCACCTAACAATATGTTCAGAGTATGAGAGATGAAGTTAGGTCATCCTGGCCTCTAAGGAGCATTCTGGCTGCACTTCTTCCAACACAGATCTGTTTGTTCTTTTGGCAGCCCATAGCACTTTCAATATTCTTCTCCAACACCATAACTCAAAAGCATCAATTCTTCTACAGTCTTCCTTATTCATTATCTAGCTTTTGCATACATATGAGGTTATTGAAAATGGCTTGGATCAGGTGCACCTCAGTCCTCAAGCTGACATCTTTGCTCTTCAATGCTTTTAAAAGGTCTGGTGCAGCAGATTTGCCTAATGCAATATGTCATTTGATTTCTTGACTGCTGCTTCCATGCGTGTTGATGGTTGATCCAAGAAGAATGAAGTCCTTGACAACTTCTCTTTTTTCTCCATTGGTAAGAATGTTGTTAATTGGTCCTGTGGTGAGGATTTTTTTTTTTTTTTTGCGTTGAGATGTAATCCATACAGAAGGCTGTGCTCTTTAACCTTCATCAGTAAGTATTTTAAGTCCTCTTCACTTTCAGCAAACAAGGTTGTATCATCTGCATATCACAGGTTGTTAATAAGTCTTCATCCAATCCTGATGCCACGTTTTTCTTCATATAACTCAATTTCTTGGATTATTTGCTCAGCATACAGGTTGAATAAGTATGATGAAAGAATATAACCCTGTCACACACCTTTCTTAATTTTAAACCATTCAGTGTTCCCATGTTCTGTTCGAACAACTTCTTAGTCCATGCTCCGATTCCTCATGAGCCCAGTTAAGTGTGCTACAGGTTCACCTTAATGCTCAAAGTGACATCTTTGCTCTTGAGCACTTCAAAGAGGTTGTTTGCAACCAATTCGCCTAATGCAGTTTTTTCACTTTATTTTTTTACTGTTACTTTTATGAGTATATATTGTGGGTTCAAACAAAACGAAAGCTTTGACAACTTCAATAGTCTCTCCATTTATCATAATGTTATGTTTTGTTTCATTTGTGAGGATTTTCTCTTTCTTTACATGGAGGTGCTAAACATACTGAAGGCTATAGTCTTATCTTCATCAGTAAGCACTGCATCAGTAAGATGACAAAATTTTTTCATCTGCATATCACAGGTTGTTGATGAGTCTTCCTTCATTTTTGATGCCATGTAATCCAGCTTCCCTGATTACTTGCTTAGCATACAGGTTGAATAAATATGGTGAAAGTTTATAAAAACCATCAATATCCCCTTGTTCCAATAACTGCCTCTTAGTCTACATATAGATTCCTCATGAGTACCATTAAGTTTTCTGGAATTCCCATTTTTCTTATTGTTATACAAAATTTGTTATAATCCACAGATTGGAATGCCTTTGCACAGTCAATAAAACACAAGTAAAAATCTTTCTGGTATTCTCTGCTTTCAGTCAAGATCCATCTAATATCAGCAATGATATTCCTAGGTCTTCTGAATCTGACTTGATTCTCTGGCTTCTCCTTGTTGATGCTCTGCTATAGAATTATCTTCAGAAAAATATTATTTATATATGATATTTTTGGATAATTTCTGCATTGTTGGGTCACTTTTTCTGGAATAGGTACAAATATGGACCTCTTCCAATTGAGTGGCCGAATTTCTTGGCATAGAGATTGAGTGCCTTGAATTTGTTAGAATTTCTAAGTTTGAGTTTCATCATTTCCTGGAGCCTTATTTGTCACCAATGCCTTCAGTGCATCTTGGATTTCATCCTGAATTACCCATGGTTCTTACTCATGTTGTAACCTTTGAAATGTTTGGACATACACCTATTGTTTTTGGCACTGTGACTTTATGTACTCTTTCTATTTTATTTTGATGCTTCCTGCATCATTCAATATTTTGTCATAGAATCCTTCAGTATTGCAACCTGAGGCTTGAATTTTTTTCCTCAGTTCATTGAGCTTGAGAAATGCCAAGCACATTCTTCCCCTTTGGCTTTCTGACTCCAGGTAGTCACACATTTTGTTGTGTAATACTTGACTTTGGCTTCTTGAGTTGCTCTTTGACACTTTCCATTCAGGTCTTTTACTTCATCATTTCTTCCCATACTATGTCTTCTCTACATTCCAGAGCAAATAGCTGAGTCTCTAATGACATCTATTTTGGACTTTTATCTTTTTCTTTCTTAATAAACTTTTACTTTGTTTATATATGATGGTATTGATGTCATTACAAAGTATGTGAAAGGAACTCATCTGATTATTGGTTATTAGTGTCTAATACATCCAGTCTGTTTGTCAGGTGGTCTCTAAATTCAGGTGGGAGATACTAATAGTCATATTTTAGCTCCCATGGACTTGTTTAATATTCTTCAGTGTTAGCCTGGATTTACACATGGGTTATTGATGGTTTCTTCTAAAGTCAGTCCCTGGCCTTACTTGGGGTGATAATATTGACTTCTTTCATTGTCTCTTCCCACAAATATATATGATGTGATTCTTGGGTGTTCCACCTGATGATAATATCCTTTTGTTTTTTTCAAATGGATCTTTGGTCTTGCAAAATGCATTCATGTGATCACCAGCATCATTTCTATTACCGAGGCCATATTTTCCAACTACTGATCCTTTCATTATTTTTCCAAATTTTCTATTCCAGTCCTCTATTTATTGGAAAATCCCAGTTATAAAACAAATGCACATGAAATATGTGCTAGAAAAATACAAGGGAACTACCTGACAGTTACACCAATTTTCCATTAAAAAATATGATTGAATTACAGAATACCATCAGTGTTACAAATAAAACTGATTCCAGGGAGGTATTCTAAGGAGGCACCCACCATATGCAAAAACAGGTAGCCTCTCTTTCCATAGTTCATACCCTGGAACTGCCTTAAAAACTGCCAGAGCCAGTTGTCACATGGAGGGTGTTCTATGAACAATTTTGTAGCATGAAACAAAACAAGGAGACCATAATTGTAAAAAAAATAAATAAAGATTAATCATCTAACAACCTTTACTATTCTTGGTCTATTATATAAATCAAGAACATGGTGATATGATAAGGGAATAATCAGACAAAATGAAAGGTGATAAACTAACAACATCAATTTAAATGCAAATCATGTATTCATCCTTTTATGGACTGAATTTTATTATCCAGAGACAAGTGTTGTAAATCCTAACCTGATGCCCTTGATTATAATCCCATTTAGGATTGGATTGTCTTTGTTATATTATGTCTTTGTTATGGTCAGGGTTAATGTAGTAAACAAGAGAATCAGAGATGGGAAAAGAGTAATGTCATGACACATGAAGATCACCCAGAAAAGTGATCACATGAAGATCACTCAGAAAAGACAAGAATTTTCCTCCAGAGTCAACAGAGGAAGAATGCTTATCCAAAAAGCTGGCACATCTGTCAGTTTATCATACTTGGTAGCTTGCCTGTTGCTGTGATTCTGGAAGTTAGGCCATGGGTATCATAAATACCAGAAGGATCACTGACAGTAGACAGGTTTCAGCTGAGCTTCCAGATGAAGACAGACTAGGAAGAAGGAGAGATGGACTATTTCCAAATACTTAGTCACTGAAAATCTTATGATAGCAGTGGAACACTGTGAGCACCAGAATATTGAATATAGGAACAAGATGATCGGCACCAGAATATTGTCAGATAATAGAAGATGAACCTTCAGGTTGGAAGGCACTCAAAATACTACTGGGGAAGAGCTGCCTCCTCAAAATAGATTTGACTGTGATGAAGTGATGAAGTGAATGGAATTAGCCCTCAGGATCTTCATTTGCTAATGGGGCACAACACAAAATGAAGAGACACAGATTTAAACAACCATTAATAATCAGAACATGGAACATACAAAATAAGAATCTAGGAAAACTGGAAATTGTCAAAAATGAAATGGAACAAATAAACATTAATATCCTAGGCATTAGTGAGCAGAAATGGACTGGGATTGGCCATTTTGTATCTGACAACCATATGGTTTACTATGCTGGGAATGACAAACTGAAGAAGAATGGCATCACACTCATCATCAAAAAGAACACTTCAAGATCTTTCTTGAAGTACAATGTTGTCTGTGATAGGATAATATCTATCCATAAGCCTACAAGGAAATAAGTCAATAAAACTGTTTTTCAAATTTATGAACAAACACTAAAGTAAGTGATGATAACATTGAAAAAATCTACCAACTTCTTCATTCTGAAATTGATCAAACATGCAATCAAGATGCATTGATCTTTATTGGAAATTGAAATGCAAAGGTTAGAAACAAACAGGAAGGATCAATAGTTGGGAAATATGGCCTTGGTGAGAGAAATGATGCTGGAGATCACATGATATAATTTTGCAAGATCAGTGACTTGTTTACTGCAGATATCTTTTTTAAACAACATAAAAACAACTATACACATGGACCTCACCAGATGGAATACACAGAAATCAAATTAACTACATCTGTGGAAAGAGACAGTGAAACCACTCGATATCATCAGCCAGAACAAGGCCAGGGGCAGACTGTGAAACAGACCATCAATTGCTCATATGCAAGTTCAGGCTGAAGCTGAAGAAAATTAAAACAAGTCTATGAGAGTCAAAATATGACCTTGAACATATCCCACCTGAATTTAGAGATCATCTCAAGAACAGATTTGATGCATTAAACATTGAAGACCAAGGACCAGAAGAGCTTGGGACGACATTAAGATAATCATATAGGAAGAAAGTCAAAGGTCATTAAGGAGACAAGAAAAAAGGGAAAGAGCAAAATGAATGTTCAAAGAGACTGTGAAACTTGTTCTCCATTATAGAGATGCTAATGCAAATGGAAAAAAAAGTGAGGAGGTATAAGAGCTGAATAGAACATTTCAAAAGGCAGCTCAAGAAGACAAAGTCAAATATTATAATGAAATGTGCAAAGAATTGGAGTTAGAAAAACAACCTGAGGGAACTGAAGAAAATAATCAAGTCTTGACTTTCAATACTGAAGGATTCTGTGGAGTCCTGGTGTGACACTGTGGATAATGTGCCAGACTTCATAGCCATTTGAACTGCAAGGTTGGTGGTTCAAGCTTACCAGCTGCTCCTTGGAAACCCTATACAGGGTCACTATGGGTCGGAACCAACTCAATGGCACTTCACAACAACAATGGGCAAAATATTGACTGATGCAGAAAGCCTCAAAAGAAGATGGAAGGAATATAGAGTCACTGTACCAAAAAGAAATGGTCAATGTTCAACCTTTTAAGAGCTAGTATACTATTTAGAGCCAACTATTCTGAAGAAGTCCAAGGTGCACTGAAGGCATTGGCAAAGTACAAGGTGCTGAGAATTGATGGAATACAAATTGAAATCTTCCAACAAATTGATGCAGCATGGGAGGCACTCACTCATGTATGCCAAGAAATTTGGAAGACAGGTACCTGGCCAAATGATTGGAAGAGATCCATATTTGTGCCATAAGTGACCTAATGGAATGCAGAAATCATCAGAAAAATATCACTACTATCACATACAAGTAAAATTTTGCTAAAGATCATTCAAAAACAGTTGTAACCGTACATTAAGAGAGAAATTTCAGAGATTTAAACTGGATTCAGAAGAGGTCCTGGAATGAAGGTTATCATTGCTGACATCAGATGGATCTTGACTGACAGCAGAGAATATCAGAAAGATGTTTACATGTGCTTTATTGACTACATAAAGGTTTTCAATTGTGTGAACCATTACACGCTATGGACAACGTTATGGAGAATGAGTATTTTAGAACACTGAGTTCTATTCATGAGGAACATGTATATAGACCGAGAGGCAATTGTTCAGACAGAATTAGGGAACACCAAATGGTTTAAAATTAGGAAAGTTCTGTGTCAGGGTTGTATTCTTTCACCAAACTTATTCAATCTATATGTTAAGCATGTAACTCAAGAAGCTGGATTGTATGAAGTAAAACTTGACATCAGGATTGGAGGAAGACTCATTAACAACCTACGATATGTAGGTGATACAGCCTTGCTTGCTGGAGGCGAAGAGGACTTAAAATAGTTACTGATGAAGATCAAAGACCACAATGTTCCATATGGGTTGCACCTCAATGTAAAGAAAACAAAAATTCTCACCCTGGACCACTAAGTAGCATCCATATAAATGGAGAAAAGTTACAAGTTTTCAAAGGCTTCATTTTGTTTGGATCAAGCACCAACACTCATGAAAGTAGCAGTCAAGAAACCAAATGATGTATTGCATTGGGCATATCTTTTGTACAAGACCTCTTTAAAGTGTTGAAGAGCAGAGATGTCAGTTTGAGAACTAAGGTGCACCTGACCCAAGCCATGGTATTTTCATAAACCTCATATGCATGTGAAAGTTGTATAGTGAATAAGGAATACCTTAGAAGAATTTATGCATTTGAGTTATGGTGTTGGAGGAGAATATTGAAAGTGCCATGGGCTGCCAAAAGAATAAACCAATCTGTATTAGAATAAGTACAGCCAGAAAGGTCCTTGAAAGGCAACATTGCCAGACTTTGTCTTTCGTACTTTGGACATATTATCAGGACGGACCAGTACCTGGAGAAGAATAACATGTTTGTTAAAGTGGAGGTTCAGAGAAAAACAAGAAGAACCCCAACAAGATGGACAGGCACAGTGGCAGGAGCAATGGGTTCAAATGTAGCAACAGTTGTGAATTTTGCGCAGAACTAGGCAGTGTTTCATTCTGTTATACATAGGGCCATTATAAGTTGGTACCGACTCAATAACACCTAACAAATGAAGCAAAGTTGGTACCCTCAATTTAGGCTTTTAGCATCCTAAATTGTGAGAAAATAAATTTCTACTTGTTAAAGTCATTCACTGTGATATTTCTGTTACAACAGCGTTTTATGACTAAGATACATGTCAATTAAAAGGAAGACAGACTGGATTCTAAAAAAGAACAGAATACACCAATAGACTCAACTGTGTGGTTCAATAAGAAATGCCCTTACAGTTAAAACAAACAAACAAGCAAATATATATATAATTATCTGCTGTTTAGTCCATCTCTGATTCATGTTGACCACTTACACAACAGAAAGAAATGCTGCGTCATCCATATGATTGGTTGTAGTTTGGACCAAAGACACAGTTATTGTTAAGTGTTGTCATGTCAGTTCCAACTCATAACAACCCTGAATATTGTTTCTGAGAGCTGAAAATCTGTACGGTAGTAGAAAGCCTCATCTGTCTCCCATGGAGTGGCTGGTGGGCTCTAGCAGTGGACCTTGTAGTTCACAGACATCTAGATTAAGGCAAATGGATAGAATAGTGTAAATCATGCTAATCCTAATGGCATAAGGCGTTAGTGTTGCATTGCTTAGTGTAAGGTTAGTGGTCTAAACCCATCCATTTGGTAGCTAAATGAGGATGATAAAGAGATGAGGCTGTCTGCCTGCATGAAGATTTACATTTTCAGGCTCAGAAACACCATGAAGCAATTCCTCTCTGTCTCATAGTAGGTTACTTGGTAGTGGTTTTGGTTTTAGCTTTAACACTAGTCAAAAGAAAGCTGGTGTGAACATATGACTATGAGATCAAATAAATTTCAGGGCAAAGAAATTAACAAAAGATAAGTTATTTATAATGCTAAATAGGTAAGTCATCAAAAGAAAAAAATAGTCCTAAAGTTTATGCACCTAATAACATATCTTCAAAATACATGCAGCAAAAAATGTGAAGGAAAAACAAAACTATCCCTTTTCATAATTCCATTTAGAGTCAATTCCAAAGAATCTACTAGAAAGCTACTACAGCTAAAAAAAATAATGAATTCTACAAAGTAACAAGGCAAGGTCAACACACAAAAATTAATTAGGTGTGTATACTTCAGCAATGAGCACTCTGATGATGAAATTAGAGAAACATTTCAATTTACATTAGTATCTAACAGAATAAAACACCCAATGTGAAAATATATAAAGGTGGGAACTTACATCCTTTGACTTCACAAGAGTGAAGGAGAACACAACTTGACATCAGTTGTGCCCCTGCTCTCCACTCATCCTTACCAGTTATAACTCCAGGCATCTCTCACAGGGCTAATCCTCAGCTGAGTTCAGTAATTCATTGAAATGGCCACACAATACTCACAAACCATCTTTATGATCACAGATTTTATTAGTGAAGTTAACAGGTTACTACAACGCAGGATCAGAAATGCTCAAGGCACAATTCATCAGTCAGGACAGCTTCTTATCAGTATTGTCTACAGGGAGACTTCTGTGATCCTTGGCTTCTGCCTTGTTTAGGACTGCTGACAAATGCCCAAAGGTCACTCCATTTCATTATAACTCTGGCTCCGTGGGTTTGCAAACTGAGCTCCCAGATTACATGTCTGAATGTATTAATAGTATGGATAGTATGTCTAATTAGGGAACACGGCCTCTACATATTGTAAAACTGTAGACCTATATGTTTCCCCTTAGGCCAGTATTGAGTGGACATGCTAATAGGAACCATTAGAATTGCTCGAAACTGCCCCATTGTTAAGATTGTTAATTTAAAACAATATAGGATATCTGGTGTACTAAATGCTGAAGGCTGGAGTGTTGATGGCAGCAAATCCTCTGTATAACAATCCTGCAGGGCCTGTGAAAAAGACAAATGCCTCATGGAAGTTGGCAGCAGACTACTGAGGCCTAAAATAAGTAGTGTCACCAATGGAATAGTTCTATGTATTGCAGATATGGTATCGATGGTACTGAATTTACAACAGGTTAAAGAGACTAGTACTGAGAGATGAATTTTGAAAATGACTGTTTTTTACATCCCAATCTCAGAAGAGTCAGCTCCAGTTTTCTTTCACCAGGAGAGGACCTCAGGTCACTGTCAGTGTTTTGCCACAAGGTTATTTGAACTCACCAGATTACAATGTCATAGTGTGAGTAGAAGAGACTTGGACTTGGTGCAGATCTCAAGTGTAATGATACTTTGCATTGATGATATTATGTTAACATAAAACATGATGAAGAAGCTAGGGCAGATTTGAAAATGAATGGTGGTCCATATGACCCAAACCCAAGACCATGCCCAAACAGGGAAACTCTTGGCAATAACTTGGGCTGGAGCCACCTGTGACATTCCATAGACAACCAGGAATAAGTTACTGTTACTAACTACCCATAAGATTAAGACAGAGGCCCAATGCTTTGTTGGTCCATTCAGATTCTGGAGGATATATACTCCACATCTGAAAATATTGTTGTCTTCCATCCATAAAACCACTTGGAAAGAAGACTGCGTTCCAGTGGGGGCCTGAGCAACAGGAGGCTATGCCTGAGTTACAGAAAGTAGTCTCAGTCTTCTTGCTTCAGGCTCTTAGATCTATACTCAGACATGATTTAGAAGTGTGTCACATGTGCTAATGACAAACACCTGAGGTGACCATTGGGATTCTGGACGTGAAAGCTTCCATACGCTGTAATATGATACTGCCATTTTGAGAGTCAGTTACCCACTTGTTATTAGCACTGATTGAGACTGCCTCAGCAACAGAAAGACATAAAATCATCATGAGACCTGACATACCCATAATGGTTTGGGTGATGTAAGGGAGACAGTCAAATAAGGGAGATGGTGCCCCAAAGAATTCCATAAAAAATGGAAGTGGTAAATATAGGAGCAAGATATTGGTGGATTCCAGGGAGGAACCCACTATATACACAAGCAGGTATTCTCTTCTTCCATAGTTCCTATCCTGGAACCACCACAGACACTTCCAGAGCCAATTGCCACATAGAGAGTGTTCTATGAACATCTTTCTGCTAATCAGCATAATCAGCAGAAGACTGCTTATTCACAGATGGAAGATAATTTAAAAATGCTTGTAGTAGTACATCAACAGGGAGCTTCCAGAAATTCAAGCTGGTTTCAGATGAGGACATGGAATGAGAGATATAATTACTGACATCAGATGGATCTTGACTGAAAGCAGAGAATACCAGAAAGATGTTTACTTGTGCTTTATTGACTATGCAGAGGTATTTGACTCTGTGGATCATTACAAACTATAGACAGCATTGACAAGACTGGAAATGCTACAACATTTAATTGTGCTCATAAGTAACAAAGAGCCAGTCATTTGAGAACAAGGGTATAGTGAATGGTTTAAAACCAGGAAAGGTGTGTGCCAAGGTTGTATCCTTTCACCATATGTACTTAGTCTGTGTGATGAGGAAATAAACTGAGAAGCTGGATTCTATGAAGAAGAACATGGCATCAGGACTGGAGAAAGATTCATTCACTACCTGTGATATGTAGATGATACAACCTTGCTTGCTGGAAGTGAAAAGACTTGAAATAACTAATGGAGATCAAAGACTGCAACTTTCAGCCTGCATTACAAACAATGTAAAGAAACAAAAATCATCACAACAAAAAACATTATGATAAACAGAGAAAAGATTCAAGTCAAAGATCTTGTTTTGCTTGGCACCCATAGAAGCAGCAATAATAATAATAATAATAATGATAAAAAGATAAAATGACAAATTGCATTAGACAAATTTGTCATTTGGAGCACTATGGTGAACCTGACCCAAGTCATGACATTTTCACTTGCTTCATATGCATGAAAGTTGAGAAATGAATAAGGAAGATGATAGGTGAATCAACGCATTGAATTACGTTGTTGGAGAATAAGATTGAGAGGACAATGGACTGCCAGAATAACAAGCAAATCTGTCTCGGAGGAAGTACAGCCAGAAACATCTTAGAAGAAGTGATGATGGCGAGACTTCATCTCTGAACCTTTAGACATGTTGTCGGGAGGGAAACAGTCCACGGAAAAGGACATTATACTTAGTAAAGTGGGGGAATACCCTCAACTACATGGCACATATGGTAGCAATGATGGACTCAAACATTACAACTGTGAGGATGTTATAAGACGTGGCGGTGCTTAGTTCTGCTGTGCATAAGGTTTCTATGAGTTGAAACTTATTCAATGGCACCGAACAAAAACAACAGCAACCATGTTGCATAGCACCCTCAGAATAGAGGTTTTATAGAGAATTAGAATGGGCAATTGAGAATTTTGTTGTTTAAAACAAGGAGAAATGAAGGCATGTGGGCTGTCAACATAAACAGTGCAAAGGGATTATCATCACTGGATAGAGTCTGACATCTTTCGGGGGATCTGATGAAGAGTAGAGAGGTGGATATTGGTACCACTGTTCTTCCCCTTTTGACCTGAAATTGGGTTTTTGTTTTTTTTTTTGGTTGTTTTTCCTACTGGATGCTGCTGTCCTTGGAAATGCAGCTGCAAATACAAGACGTGTGGACGATGCCTCAGCAAAAGGCTATAACTGTACCCCTGAACCTGCATGCCAGAATTCCCAAAAGCCTTGTGAGATGCACAGTACTTTCCCTCCACCAGGCAAAATTAAGATTGACAGTGAATGGTATTGTACCGCCTAGTGGTTAATAGAGCCCACTAGTCTTTGTACCCATTAATCCTACACAACATGACCGGGAGTGGACTGAAGGAGAAGCACTTGCTAAACGGGTTTTGCTAGCAGCAGTCTAGCCTGGAGCAGCAGTTGAACCTGATGCCCCTTCCCAAGGTGGAAAAGTGTGGGTAAAAATAAATGACAAATGGAAGCAAGGAAAAGTAATTACTGATGGGAATGCCGTGGGGCTAGGCAGTGGGGAAATTCTAACTTTATACACACACCTTGAGAGAGACCAAAAGCAAGGGAGCAATCTTCTTTCAGCTCCATTTTGTCAGCCGCCAGGAAGGGGAAGATGAGATAAACTTCTTAGAAACTGACTAGCTGTGATGGACTCCTACAGCAGAGCTCAGCTTAGGCCTCTATGCCTGACTGTAGGGCTGACTGCTGAATGATAGGCAGAGGAAGGAGAATTTGTCATTTATGTAAGGATAATGGCGAGACGAGGCAGGGAGGAGTCTGCAGTGCTGCAAATTATTTCATAAGCTTCTTTTAGTCATGTCTTAGTAACTCCCATCAAATGACTTTTTCTTGATGGGTCTGGATAAGATAAGGTGGGGGAAGATGCTGATAGGATTGTTCATTTGTGAGTGATTGTTAACAGGGTTTAATTGTGATTATAAAATAACTGAAATCTAGTGAGGAGCATGGTCAGGTTTGCCATCCTGCTTGATATAAAATGAGCCTTCTTGATGATGTGATTGTACTCCTTTACTTGACTAATCAAGTTCACCTTCATCTGACCTCGGGTTCTTGGAACTTGAGCCAACAGCCTGACCTAATTTGTCTGCTTACACAGCTTTGTGAGTCAACAGTCCATTTTTGCGTGACTGAGGAGAATTCTCCAGAGTGAGGAGAATTCTCCAGAGTGCTGTCGGAACTCTGAAGTTGGGACTTCCCAGCCTCCACAACTGCACAAGACGTTGCCTTGATGGCCTGTTGAGACATTGCAACACATTGCACAACCCTGGGACATGGTGGAGAATACTGAAGTGGAGGGTAGTGGTTGACATCAGGGAGTCCTGGTATGGCGCTGTGGGTTAATGCGCTGCACTGCAAGTCAGTGGCACTTAACAACAACAGTGAAATAATTCCACTCCTAGATGTGTACCTAATTTTACTGAAACTTGGAACACCAACAGATACGTGGATGTGGATGTTCACTGCAGTACTATTTACAGGAGTCAAAAGGTAGAAAAAAATCCAAATTTCCATTAATGGATGAATACATACAATGAACTATTGCTCTGCCTTAAAGAGAAATGAAGTCCTGTTCATGGATGAACCATGAACACATTATGCTCAGGAAATTAAGTTAGTCATAAAAGAATAAGAACTTTATGATCCCACTTATATGAAATAATGTATTGACAAAAAGAAATGACAAATATACAGAGAACTATCTGTCGGCCTGTCATATGTGGTGATTTGTATGCTACTATAATGCTGAACACCATGACACTTACATTTTACATCCCAGCAAGGTTACCAGCCCTAAGTGGAGCTTCCAAACAGCCTGAGAAGAAAGGCTAGCCATCACCTTCAGAAAACTATTGTTGTTGTTGTTAAGTGCCATCGAATCAGTTCCAATCCAGAGTGACCCTGTAGAGGGCTTCCAAGGAGCAGCTGGTGAGCTTGAACCACCAACCTTGCTGTTCAAACTGACTTTGCAGTCCAGTACATTAACCCACAACGACAACACTCAGAAAATTAGCCAGTGTAAACCTACTGGTCACAACAGACTACTTGTCCACATAATGCTGGAAGATGAGCCCTTTTATTTATAAGACAGTAAAAATGAACTGTGACCTCAGTAATAGACAAGGCTCTACCAACAATTGTAAAGATGCCACAGGACTAGGCAGCATGGGCTCTGCCATTCATGGGGTTGCCTTTTTTTGGAGCTGTCTAGATGGCAACTAATGATAACAACATAGAGACTCAAATTGTTACTGTGGTGGGAAGGAGGCCTTGTTCAGGGGCCACTGAAATTTTGGGAAGGAAGTGAAAATATTGAGGAATTAATAGTGGTGACAGTTGCACAACATAACATAATTTCATTACATTGTAGGGGTAAAAAATATTGCAGTGGAAAATGTTTTCATACACACACAACTGTAAGTAAAAAGCTATTGCTGCTAGGGTTCCAGTTTGTACATTCACAGGTTTACTCCAAACAAAATGTCTTTAAACAAGTCTGTGTAATCAGTGGATGGCTGCAGATAAGGTCTCTCTGTGAAAACTGATCTTACTCTCTTTAGGAGGCCTTCAAAAACAGGAGCATTTTTATACTGGGAAGCGGGGGAAATGATTTTGAGGTCAAGGCTAACATCATCCCATAATGCTCAAAATCTGCCCCCAAACAAAGAATTACCTGGTTCAAATTGTCAATATGCTAAAGTTGATTCCAAACCCAAATTTTTTATATGGACAAAGACAATTGGCTTTCAGCAAGGCGGCAAAGGCAATTCCACGGAGGAAAAAAACCCGTTTTTAACAAGTGGTGTCAGACAATTTGCTAAGTGTATGTGCAAAGACAAACTTTGATTAGTACATCACAACATACAAGGAGGCTTCAAAAAGTTCATAGGGAAATGGAACTAAGGGGTATTGTTTTTTTCCCATGAATTTTTAATGTCTCCTCATGTAAAAGCGAATTCAATATGGATCTTAAGTCTAAATGTAGTACCTGGTGTAGAGCTATAGGATCAGCACTGGATCGCAAGGTTGGTTTGAGTCACAAGGTTGGCAGTTCAAACCTACCAGTTGTTCTCTGGAAAATTTATACAGGGTCACTATGAGTTGAAACTGACTCGACAGTACTTAACAACAACAACAACAACAAAGCCATAAAACTTATAGAAAAAAAAATATGTAGGAGGAAATCTTTGTAATCGGTTAGGCAAAGCTATCTTAGATACATCAAGTGTTTGATGCATAAAAAGTACAAACAAATAGATAAATTGAACTTCCTCAAAATTAAATTTTCTGCTCTTGAAGGACTGCTCAAAGAAAACAAAGCCATTGCCATCCATTCAGTTTTGACTGCTAACACACTTCTTTAGGGCAGAACAGTCCTGCCCCCTAAAGCTCCCAAGGCTGTCATCTTTATGGGAGCAGACTGTCCCATCTTGCTCCATCAGTGTAGCAGGTGAGTTTGAACTGCCAACCTGCTGATTAGAAGCCAAGTGTTTACTGTTAAAGAAAATGAAAAGACATGTCACAGACTAGAAGAAACAGATTATGAAATACATATCTGATAAACAACTTTTATCCCAAATATAGAAAGAACTCTTCTTATACTATAATAAGAAAATAAACCAAATGAAAAGATGGGAAGATTTAAACAAATATGTTCTAATGAAGACAAACAGATGATAAATAAACACATATAAATATGCTCAATGCTCTTGTTGGCTTTGTTGTTAAATGTTTTTGATTCAATTCCAACTCCTAATGACCTTGAAGAGCGTTTTTGAGGAGCAGCTGGTGAGTTACCACCTCCGAACTTTGTGGTTCAAAACAAACTTGCCGTTTAGTACTTATCCTGCAGTACCGCATGCAAACAAAAACCAAAACGAGATACAGGCAGTCTCTAGGTTATGAATGTCTGACTTACAACCTGTAGTTAGGAAGCAAATTGTAGTCTATTATATAAAACTTTGAGGTTATATACAATGGTTCATAATGACAAACGGATGCTACTTTACAACACATAAAAAACATTATTACTATAATGACTATAAGGAGCTCTGGTAGTGGAGTGGTTACGAATTGGGCTGCTTATCTCACGGTCAGCAGTTCGAAACTACCAGCTGTTCCTTGGGAGAAAGATGAGGCTTTCTGCTCCAATAAAGATTCACAACCTTGGAAACCCTGTACAGGGTCTCTATGAGTTGGAACTGACTTCACGGCACATAAAAACAACAACATAATAACTACATTGTTGTTGTTAAATATGTTTAAAATGTTTTGGTGTGTCTGGAAGTGTTCCTTTTATATATATATAATCACTTAAGAACAGATTGAGGAATGGAACTCATTTTTAATCCTGGGACTGCCTGTACAATCATTGTTACTGTTGTTGTTAAGTGCTGTCGAATTGTTTCTGACTCACAGTGACCCTGTACAGGGTTTCCAAGGAGTGGCTGTTGACTTTGAACCACCAACCTTGCATTTCAAACTGACCTTGCGGTCCTGGTCATTAACCCAGGGCACCACACTAGGACTCCCTATACAACTATTAAAATGACTAAATTTAAAGTGATTGGCTATATCAATTTTGGATGAAATGTGGAACAACCGAGACTCTGATACACTGTTGTAGAAATGTAAAATGACACAAAAACACTGGAAAGTAGTTCCATAAGAAAATAAACATATACCACTATGTAATTCAACTATTTCACATCTAGATATTCATTCTCCACAAGAAAACATGCATCTATATAAACACTTTTACATGTATGTTCTGGTAGCTAAGTGGTTACAAGTCAAACTGCCAACTTCAAAGTCAGTAGTTTGAAACTTCCAGTTGTCCCACGAAAGAAAGAGGATGCTTTCCACTCCCTTAAAGATTTACAGCCTCGGAAACCCTATGCAGGGTCACTGTGAGTCAGAACCGACTCCACGACACACCACCACCACCACCACCACGTGTGTGTTCACAGCAGCTTAATCAAATATCCATCAACTGTATAATTCCATTTCTATAAAGTTCTAGAAAATGCTAACTGAAGAATAGAGACTGAAAATGTATCAGGAATTGTGTGGGGATTCAGATGTGGGTCGGGAGGAGAATCTTACAAGAATGTTACAAAATAGTATGAGCAAACTTTTCAGGGAGCTGGATATGTTCATTATACTGATTGTAATAATGTTTTTACATATGTCAAAATTGATCAAATCAAACACTTCAATGATTTTCAGTTTGTGTATGCCCATTATACCTTGAGAAAACTTAGAATACTAAATAGAATTTTTAAAAAGATGAAGGCCATCTCTTAGAATGCATAGCTAACATATAAAAAAATCAGTAGAAGAGAAGTTAAGTTGAGATATTAAAGATCAAACTGCTAAGTGTGAAGTCTGATTAGGTGAAAAAAGGCAGAGGAAAATTAGGGGTAACATTTTCCTAAAAATTGACAGAAGAAAAGTATTAACAGTTGAGCTATAGATCCTTAGATTGAAAATTTTACCAGGTGCTCAACACAATAAACAAAGACCTACAGTAAATACACCCTAATGGAAATATCAGACTACCAAGGATAAAGGCATTATAAAAGCTTCCTTAAATCAGGGTAGGGTGAGACGGGGTGAGGAGTTTAGGTTGAGGTCATCTGTAAATCAGGTTGACATCAAATTTGTTACCAGTATAACTGTATTATAACATACAATGGGACAATGATTTTAGGGAAATTAATTCTCAATCCACAAGCAAATACCCAATTAATACCTCAATTAAACATAAAGAATTAAAGAAAGAATTCACATAAACAAAGGCTCAGAAAGACTTCTGTCCCTTCTGTCTCATTTACTGAGGATAACCTTTGGAAAAACATGGAACAAACCCAGGAAATGAGAAGGGAAGTGATCCTGAAAAAATAGTAGCACTAAACCAAGGGATCCAAAGGAAAGAAATCATAGGATGAGAGATTTTGCATCAGATTAAAAAACAGTAAGCAGTTCTAATTGGTACAGGAAGTCAGTCAACTCAGAAAAAAGAATATCTTCATAAAGAAAAAATGGAAAGGACTGCCAAGTAACTTAATGAGTAGGTGATGGGCACAATTAGATGGCTAAAAAAGTCTATCACATTGACTTCATTAAGGGAAAAAACAAAAACAAGTTAGAAACCCCAAATGGGTGACAGTGAATGGTGAAGAGGAAATTTGGATGTAAACATACAGGTTGGATGGATTGGCTCAATTGAAGGGGTATAAGTAAAATAAAAAATTCATTTGACCTGGACCTTAGGAATATTCACTTTCAAATGATGTAGTCGTAAGATACTGAAAATCTGAAGGGGGGAAGGAAACCCTAGCCAATTATTTAACTCCACTTTGCATGACAGTACAAGCACTGGACTGAGAACCACAAGATCAGTGATTAAAGTCCCCCCAGCAGCTCCAGGGGGAGAAATATGAGGCTGGATTTTGTTTTTTGTTTTTTCGTTAGATAGGGTAGCTAGGAATTGGAACCAACTCAATGGCGCTTAACAACGATAACATTAAAGTTGCTAACTGGCATTCAATTTACAGAAATGTTTAATAAAAACTAAACTGAAGGCAAGGAGCCCCGGTGGTGGCGTAGTGATTGGTTAAGTGCTTGTTTGCTAATTGGCAGTTCAAAAGTGTCTCCAGACACTCCTCAGGAGAAAGATGTGGCAGTCTGCTTCTGTAAAGATTTACAGCCTTTGACACCCACTGGACATTTCTACTCTGCCCTAGAATCATGATGAGTAGGACTCAACTCCATGGCAATCTGCTAGTGACTATACTAAAGGCTGAAGTACGATTTCAGAGCCAAATGCAAAATGTACGGACAACACAGGGCCAACTGTCAGGACAGCTCTTTCACATCAATTGATCCCACTTTCTGGGCTGAAAAAATAACAATCTCTTAACTGAATTATTATTTTTTTTGTCCTTTTCCTAATGTTTATCTTAATACATTTAAATAAAATACTTTAACCTTGAATGATGAATGGGAGTTAATGGCAAACCCCTTGGGCCCCCAAGATGCCTTTAGCCTACTGCAAGAGGTGAGAAAACACCCTAAAGTGATTATCTATTCCTAGACAAGGAGCCAGTGTAAAAATGTGTTCCTATCAGGAAGGCACAAAAAAAAGAAAACTTGACCATATGAAATGAAGAAGAGAAAAGAACATTCACTTAGAATGTATCATTAAGGACTATATATTGCTTTCCTTAGACTAGCTGGCAGAGTTTTCAAGGCTGACAATAACCACTTTGGAAAGCATTCCTTTTAAGGTATAGACAAGTGAGCCAACAGCTGTTTCTCCACATGTATTCATGTAAATAGGAGTCCCTGGGCGGTACAAATGTGTGATGTACTCAACTTGCTAACCCAAAAGTTGAAGGTTCACATCTGCCCAGAGGTATCTTGGAAGAAAGCCCTGCTGTTCTACTACTGGGAAATTGGTATTGGTGGTTATGTGCCATGGAGATGGTTCCGACTCATAGAGACCCTGCATGGGGTTTCTGAAGTTGTAAATCTTTATGGGAGTAGAAAGCTTCATCTTTCTCCTGAGGAATGGCTGGTAGTTTTGAATTGGGATTGCTGTTCTTGAGGTTAGTAGCCTGAGTTGTAACCATTATGCTATGCTATGGAGCACCATTCTGCCCTGACACACTTGGGATGGCATGCCTGGAGTCAAAATTAACTTGATGACAAATGGAAATGGAAGAAATTATTGATGTAATATAGTAAGGCAAAAAGAATTGCTATGAAGGTTTCACTTCATACATGCATGGGTTTATTCCAAATAAAACAAATTTGAACATGTCTCTGCAATCAGTGGAAGGCTACAGATTCATCCTTTCAATACTACTCTTGTCTTAGGATGGTTAGGATGCTTTCAAAAAGAGGTCCAATCAAAACAGTGGCTTCCAAGGGGATCTGCTGGGCCAGTTAAATTCAGGACATAGCGGTCAGTTCACAAAGTTATGGCGCTTGTTTCTGAAATCCCAACTATGTGATATTGATAGATTTTCTTAATGGACAGAGAGTGGTCTCTGGGGCTTATTATGAAGTTTTAGAAAAATTGGAAACTGTATTGGTGAGAAAAAGGCCATAAACGTTGTGCTGAGGATTTTTTTCCCACCACGATGATGCGTAAACACTAAACTGCTCATTTTCTTAGTGTAACAAGGGCTGATGTATACAGTTTCATTGGGAGACCTTACCCCATCCACCTTACAGATCTGGTTTTGTCCCTTTAGACTTCTTTCCCAAACTCAAAGAACATTGAAAAGGAACACCATTTGTGTCTCCCAAAGATGCAAAAGATGCTGTTTTGACGTGATAGAAACTGAAGAGTGCAGAGTCCTTCAGGGAAGACTTGGAAACACCACCTTCAGAAATGTATAAAGCAAGTAGAGGGTATGTCAAGAAACAAGAGCTTCACATTTTGATATTTTGGTTTCTGTGGTTTTCTAGCAATATATTTGACTTACCCTCACATTTCTCAATAAAAGTTCTGTTTGGATTGAGGTGTATGAAGATCTGAATTTACTTATTCATTCAACCATTCATGCATTGTGAGACACTGCTTGCCACGTTCTCACTGGAGAATAAATGAGAAGTTGCCTTATTTTATTAAAGAAAAACCAGAGAAGAGTCAGTATCACTTGTGTCAGGGACCATTGGTAGGCTGTTTCCTTGACTTTAATAGAAACATGTCTCTTCAAATGCGTGTTTGAAGACAGGAACAAGCAGGGTCTCTGTGTGCTTAATTGTCCTTTAAAATTTCCGAATAAATCCTGAGTGATATAAAATAAGTCATGGTGCAGGTGGTTTCCACATGCTGTCCACTTGGACTTATTTCTGTATCCTCAGCAAACTCCAAATAGACATGTGCATCTAAACTTGCCCTAAAATAAACATTTCAACAATAACTAGCCAAGGAAGAAAAATAAAAAAATCAGTCTGCACATTTAAGTCAGTTAGTTCTTTTTTTAATAAATTTAATTTCATTCATCAACAAGTTTCATATTGTATCTATCACTCAATTTTGCTGCTTTTTCATGTCAAACAATACAAAAAAATACATCAATGTGCTTAAGCAAAACTGGATTTTAATTTATCTTTACAATTAAATGAAATTAACATGGGAATTGATCATGACAGCAATCGTCTAATCCTACTAGATTACTCCTGTACTTACCTTGAATACATTTACTGACTTGTGAAGTAAAAATATGAGATATGGATAACAAGAACATATCAATGGGCTGGCCTTATGTAAAGGCGTGGTATTGTGAGCCACTCTGGGAGGTTACTGTTTACCCAGGTGTTGGGAATTTAATATTTCAGGAAAACATGGCACCTTTCAACGCCATAGAAGAGGTAATCAATCCAAGGCACACTAGCTAGTGTCTTGGGAAAATTCAATTCTCCTGGGCAGCTCTTTGCCCTAAGATTCAATACGCTGACTGATGACTCACACTAAGAGCTGGAGTCGATTTCGGAAGAGTAACAAAATACTTCACAAACTCTTCAGTTTTGCTTACACAAAATGGCCAGAAATAGGAACTGGCTTTCAGGTGACAAGCAAAAATAAGAATTATGAATGGTTTATTCTTTCAAGCCAGGAGATTCAAAGTTGGACACATCCTCTTTTTAAACCACATCACTATAGGACAAACATCAGTGAGGTTATCTATTAGATGTGGAAAAGGGATACCAACAGCTGCAAAGTGCCTGTCTCTTTAAAACAAGTCACAAGCGTGTTTGGCATCACCTGTAACTCTATCTGCTTGGTAAAGACATTGATTCTTGGTTGAAGAGGAGTGAAAGGCCTTTGACGTGCATGACTGAACAGGTCAAATTCCTGGGTGCTGGCAGTAAAAACATAATATTGCAGAGGTACATGCACTTTTCATACCTAAGAAGATATTATCATGAAGTACTTTCTGTTCATTTGGATTCAGGAAAATGAATGCCTCATGTTATAGACAGTGAAACTCCTCTATAGTCCTGGGGTTGGTAAACAGGAATGACACTTATTTTAAAGATTACTCGAGTCTTAATAAGTCTTTCCCTGTGTACATTTGTGTAGCTGAGCTCTTGAATGATCTCAGGTCTCTCTGAATATGGGTTAACAGCAAACTTTAATCTTGTATACGAACAAGATTCTTCTGTGCATATAAACCCTCGTGAAGCATTCTGGAAAAACAAGACTCTGTAAAGAAATTAACTTTTTATTACTTCCAAATGTTGAGAACAAAATCCCATTGTATCCCAAACTAAATATTTCTCTCCTTACTCAAGAGTCCTTGATTTCGGTAACAGCCACCTCATCTTAATATCAGAGGTTTCGTTTCAGAACTCATCGAGACAGCTCACTCCATGGCTGAAGTAACTGCTGTGAGGAATGAGAAGTCATTGGAACGGAACAGGGAACCAAGCTCAAGTATTCTGTTAGCACAGGCCGGATTCTACATTGTAGTACTGCTCACAACTTTTTCAAATGGAGAAGCTAGAAAATAAGTTTATTAGAAGTAATTTTCTTCTCAAATGGAGTAAAGCAAACACACACCAAGGATCATAAAAAAGTTTTTGTTTGTTTTTTTTGTTTTACAGAATACATGTATATATTTGTGTGTGTGCGTGTGTGCGTATCTCTGTGTAGTTACAAACACTATAGTATAGCCATTGTGTTGACTTCATTGCAGTTTCTACAAAGTTGTGGATCCAGTCTCAGTGCCAAATGCATATAAAAAGCTGAAAAGCTGTGATGACTATACCATGCAAATTTATATCCAGAAAACCTTGGGAAGTAGAACTGCAGCTCTTCTGAATCCCACAGGGTTTCTACTTTGATGTTTGGGTATCTCAACTACGCATCGAGAAAGATTTGGGATCCCTTTTCTTCTAGAAATAATGAATGTCACAGTTCTGAATAGTATAAACTGTACATTTAGACCATCGTTCACTGTTTTTGCCCAAGTTCATTTGCATTTTGGGGTCCTTCTTCTTCAAGTGGAGCGCACACTTGAGTCACTGGATGCAGAAAAAGATACCTGAAGTATTGAAAGGGATAAGGGCTTCACAAATGTCTGTTTTTCTTTAACATGTTAACAATGATAAGGCCACTTACAAGGTTTTTTCCAATCAGTTTAACTTTTGGGATCCCCCATTGTTACCCATGAAAAAAAATTGTCAGCAAAAAGCCAAAGAGAAGCAAATCATTGGCTAGTGTCCATCAAAAACTCAAACCAGAGAGCAGCACTCAGTAGCAGACTGAAGAAATATAGGAATGAAGGCAAGGAAAGGGTATTCTGTGGGTTACGTTTAGCCTGATGGTGGGTCTTGAGCTGTTGATATGACCATCAAAGGAAAGCCAGATGGTAGTCAGTCCATGGTTATCATTCACATCCATAGCACCCTCTGGGAGGGCTGTGCCTGTGTGCATGGGGCAGATGGCGCCCGCCCTGAGAGTGTCGCACTAGACTCTGTCATTTGTTTTGGATAGAGCAGAGAGGGTGAGGCATATGTGGCATTTTGGGATAAAATATTAATTTAGCAGTTCTTTCCTGCATATTTTATTTTTCTCCTCCAAATGCTTAACTTCACTTTGACACGTGTTTGCACAACTGTAGTCATTTCAGTTTATGGATGCCTGTGATAGAAATATTGTTTACAAAAAATATATCATCTCTTTTTTTTTTTTTCTTTAGAAAGATCTCATCTAAATAGTAAGTTAAGGTTGCATCTATGAAACCAATGCACCTTGTCTTGTTTCTACGAGCTTTAAAAAGTCCAAATACTGATGAGGCTGTGGATCAGAAGGAAATAAACATGACCTTGCTTGCTGTCAGTGGATCTCCTTTGTCTCAAGGTCATGGGTCGCAGTGTGACGAATGGTGTGTACTGGTCATGTTCCTGCAGCATCCTAGTGAGTCTAGGCAGAGCTGGATGTGCTTATGCCATGTTTCAGGTACAGAACTAAAGGCATGAGGAGGCTTCTTTGTTTTGGAAATTAAATATAGAAGTGTCTTAGCTTCAATCTTAACTCTAGATAACAGAAAGTAATTCTGTCACTTAAAGAAAAATATGACATTACATGCTGCCATGAGAGCAAGCATAAGAAAAAAAATCTTGGTAAATATACATATATATGCATAGTATGCAAATACATTTGATAGTAACATAGGATGTTGTAAAAATGCTTATTAACATAAATGCAAGGGGCAAGTCGTCCTAGATGGTTTTACCTTAGAGTAGCAATTAACCTGAGACACCTATGCTTTCCATTAGACATCAGGCCTAGAAACCCATACGAGATGAAGAATACATATCCTGTGACTGAAATGTCAACTAAACATTGCCAAAATATGCTTCTGTTTTCTCACATGATAGTTAAACTGAATCCATTCCAAGTAAATGAACAAATCACACTGTACACTAGAGTACTTACAATGAGATGCTATTCATTCTGATGGGTTCTCAAAAGATGGATGTTCAGGCATCAACATTGTATCGACCTGTGTTCCAGACAACAGGTGAGCTCATTGCCAGTAACTCACCTCATACAAATAAGTGGTCACAGAAAAAGTATGCCTGATGAAAACAAACCCTTTCACCAAAAAATGTAAAAAAGTCTTCACTTAGTAAAATGAAAGAGATAATATGAAGTGTGTGACCCACTTTAAACTAGCAATGACACTGTGTGAGTTTTTGAAGATCAACTAAGTATTTCTTTCTGAATTTTAAACTAGAACATCTAATTTACAATAAGAAAAGACACATTTTGGGATGACATTGTATTCTCAAGGCATAATATTTAGATGATAATTGTCCCTTTCAATTTAAAAAAGAAAAAAAAAAACATAAACAAAAAACTATGACTTTCTGTAATATGCATTCTGTGTTAAATTGTCCATAGCTGCAAAATGTATATATGTATGTGTATTTGTTTTACATACACATGGGTATTTACACCTGTGTGTATAAACATATACACATACATCCTCATATACATATGTATTTTGTATATATGCTGAGAAAGCTCACATATATATACAATTGCGTATGTATATATGTGTGTGTCTGTGTGTGTGTGTCTGGGTGTGTACAGGTATAAAAAACTTGACAGGCAGAGTAATATTTCACTCAGTGTTAAATGAAGTCTTTGAAAAATCAAGTATAGTTACTCAGTTAACATAGTACAACCAGTAAACTAAGTTGAAAAGAGAAAAGGTGAATGGAAACACGATCCTGGACCATCTGTCTATAGCATTCACATCAGTTAGATCAGGGATTTTTATTTTGAGCTGAGAAGACCTCCTCCGTAGATGAGTCTTCTTGTGCGGGATGCTCCTGTCCCCCATGTGCCGACCATGGCTTTCACGAGGCATACTTTGTTTCCTGTACTGGATTCCTGAGTTGTCAAAGGATATTGCTGAATTCCTGGTATCACTAATACCTCCTGCGACCTCATTCATTTCGTTGTGAACCTCCAGTGATGTTAACAGAATATTTCCATGAGCATCCACCTAATTGGAAGAAAGCGAACATCATTAGACAACTAACACATGCAAGCACAGCACAGAATTAATGCCTTACAATCATATCGTATCTCAGATATTATGCATCTGTCAAGCCCAGTGCTCTGTTTAATGGAAAATATGATTTTGTAGGTTTCACTGCAGTTTAGAGATTTTATTTCCCGGATTTAAAAGTGTAGAATACATAAAATAAGGGGAAAAGTTTTGGGTTGACATTGAACATTATGAATACAAAAGCGTACTGAAGAGAAAATGAAAGGACAAATGTTTTTAAAGATTTTAACTTAGGGGTCATAACCATTTTGTACTCCTATGCACTGGGTGGAACTATTCAGCTCCATTGTTCTCTGAA
The DNA here is from genome assembly GCF_000296735.1 of Chrysochloris asiatica. Taxonomy (NCBI): domain Eukaryota; kingdom Metazoa; phylum Chordata; class Mammalia; order Afrosoricida; family Chrysochloridae; genus Chrysochloris; species Chrysochloris asiatica. The sequence continues at coordinate 10,203,786 of NW_006408562.1, read as the reverse complement.
AGTTAATCTGTCTGTTTTCTGAGGATTCAAAATATCCAAATTGTTCTGCAAAAACTATCAAAAACACCTGTGTTACTGGTGGATTAGGAGCCACCCAAGTAAAATCCCTTGACCCATTCAGGTCCTAGCAGGAGAGCTCTTCTGTAAGGACAATATTTAAAGCTGATGGTGGTGTGGTGGTATGCTGCCAAGCCAGTTTTGATTCATAGTGACCCTCTATAGGGTTTCCAAGGCTGTAAATCTTTGTTGTTGTTGTTAAATACCATGCAGTCGATTCCAACTCAGAGTGACCATGCACAAGGTTTCTGAGGCTGTAAATCTTACAGGAGCAGAAATCCTCATCTTTCTCTCACAGAACTGCTGGTAGTTTAAAACTGCTGAACTTGAGGTTGGCAGCCCGACAAGTACTACGCTACCAGAGCTCCTTAACTATATACATACACTTTTTTTTTTTTTTTTTAACTGTAAGGGCATTTCTTATTAAAGCAGGAGCAGAAAGCCTCATCTTTCTGCCATGGAGTGGCTGGTAGATTTGCACTGCTGATCATGTGGTTAGCAGCCTAGTTCATAATCCAATATGCTACCAGGGCTCCTTAAACTAGATTATAGCACCTTATATAAGCTCTAGTGACAGGGTGGGTTAGGCATTGGATTGCCAACTGCAAAGTCAAAATTTACCAACTACTTTATGGGAGAAAGATGAGAGTGTCTGCTCCCATAAAGATTTACGGTCTCCTAAGGAGTCCTGATTGAAGTTGTCAAGGACTCCATTCTTCTTGGATCAACTATAAACACTCATGGAAGCAGCAGTCAAGAAATCAAATGATGTATTGTATCAGGCAAATCTGCTGCACAAGACCTTTTTTTTTTTTTAATGTTTTATTGTGAATTGTGTAATAGTCTACATGGAAGAACATCAGCTTTACATTCATTCCATCATCCATCATTTCGTTGGCATAGTTATCATCCTGTCCATGCATCCTCACCCAACTAAGGGGTGTACCCTGTAAACCTGCACACACCCCCACCACAGTCTTCAGCCCCTTTCCATCTCCTGATCCCGAGCCCCCAGCCCCACCATCTCTTGACATCGTCTTCTCTGCCTCCATCCCAGGCCTCACTGCCTCTCTGGGTAGGATTCTGCTCTTCGCTCTTCTCCATTGATGGTCCCAGGGTCCTCCGCTCCTAGACTGATAAATTAATCACTCCCCTCTTTGTTACAAAATGTCCATCTTTAGATTTCCAACCCTCACAATCAGTCCTGATAACAATTATTCACCATTGCATCACAAGAGACTCATCTATATTTTGTTTCACCAGCCCTTCCTGGACAGGTTGGACACCACTCACTGGAGACTCTACCTTCCTCCATGCCCTCTGGATCTAGGTTCCCTCTTGAAAGCTTGTAAGCCAGTCACTTCTTGCCTTTGTATCCCTCCCCCCATTTTGGGTAGCCAATGTCCAAGTTACCCATCCCTGTCTACCCTTTGTGTGGAGGGGGTGGGTATAGTTCTTGCAGCAAGGACTTGTTTCCTCTTTTGAGCTACTGCATTTATAGGTGTAGGTCATGTTTATCGAATTGTATCAGATGGCGCTTTTTTCCCTCTTCTTTCTTCTTAGGGTTGAGCTCTGTTTATCCAGTCATTTAAGTCCAGTCAAATGGGCATCATCTGCAAGTGTGGGTGTTCTTACGTCTGTCTGGCCTCTTTTTATCGGCTGGCCACCCCGCTCTCCACTCTAGACCTCTGTGGTTGTGTCACTGACCCTGAGCCCATGAGTCCCCAGATGTTGTCTCGCTACTGGCCAACCGGGTCTCCATCTGGGTTCACAGTAGTTTGCTGAACCTTGTAGGGCTTAGCTCGCCCCTTTGTTGATGTTCTTATTGTTTTGTATTTTTCCTGTAGGTCCTTCTTTCAAGAGGTATCTTCTGGTTTTCTAGCTGCTCCAGGCTGGGCTGCTTGTCCTTTCAAGTGGAGAAATTTCCCATCTCTGAAGGTCTGGTTGTGGTTCAGGCTTCCACCTATACTCCCATGTAATGCAGAGGCTCCTCAGTAAACCTCTTTCACTGGACACATTGTAGCCCCATTTTAGGTATTCTAATCAATTATAGGCAGAAGACGGGCTTACAAGCTTTCCATGTTGATATTTCTGGTTATTCCTTTCTCTCCCCGTCCAGTGTCTGTTTTATAATGTATTGCATGGAAAACCAAGGTTCAAAAAATAGCCAAGTATCTTAACATTATTCCCCATCTTTCCCCATTCCATCCATGTCTCAGTCTCTGTATTCCAGAGCCCTGTTGTTCTAAAGCTGTATCTACATCAGTTTTTACCTCTTGTACAAAACTTTTTAAAGTCTTGAAGAGCAAAGATGTCAGCTTGAGGACTAAGGTGTGCCTGACCCAAGCCATGGTATTTTCAATAACCTTATATGCATGTGAAAGCTGGGCAATGAATAAGGAAGACCATAGAAGAATTGATGCTTTTGACTTATGGTGTTGGAGGAGAATATTGAAAGTGCCATGGGCTGCCAAAAGAGTCAACAGATCTGTGTTGGAAGAAGTGCAGCCAGAGTACTCCTTGTAGGACAAGATGGCCAAACTTCATCTCTCATACTTCAGATATATTGTCAGGAGGGACCAGTTGCTGGAGAAGGATATCATGTTTGGCAAGGTGGTGGGTCAGAGAAAAAGACGAAGACCCCAGCCAGATGGATTGGCAAAGTGGCAGCTTTGATGGGCTCAAGCCTGGCAACAATTGTGAAGTTGGCCCAGGACCCAGCAGTGTTTCTTTCTGCTGTGCATAGGGTCTCTATGTGTCAGTACAAACTCGATGGCATCTAATAACGACGACAACAAAGGAGTCCTGGTGTGATGCTGCAGGATAATGCGCTGGACTACAAAGTCAGTTTGAACCACAAGGTTGGCTGTTCAAACCCACCAGCCGCTCCTCAGAAACCCTATACAGGCTTACTATGGGTCAGAACCAACTCAGCAGCACTTAATAGCAGCAACAACAGCAACAAGCCCTGATGTGATGGTGTTCCTAGACTCAACCTCAAGGTCAGCTTGAACTGCAAGGTGGGTTGTTCAAACCCACCAGCCATTCCTCGGAAACTCTATACAGGGTTGCTATGAGTTGGAACCAACATGATGGCACTTAACAACAGCAGCAACAACAACAACAACAAGCGTTGATGTGGAGTGTGATGCTGTAGGATAAGCACTTGACCACAAGGCCGGTTTGAACAGCAAGATCAGCCATTCAAACTCACCACCCGCTCCTCAGAAACCCTATACAGGGTTGCTATGGATCAAAAGCAACTCAATAGCACTTAACAGCAACGATAACAAGTCCTCATTTGGAGTCCTGGTGTGACGCTGTAGGATAAGCACTGAACTACAAGGTAGAATTGAACTGCAAGTTCAGCCATTCAAACTCATCACCTGGTTCTTAGTCAGAACTGACTTGACGGCACTTAACAACAACAACAAGTTCTGCTGTAGCACAGTAGGTAGGGTAAGTACTGGACAGGCAGCCACAAGGTGGTGGCTCAAACCCACCAGCGGCTCCTCAGAAACCCCATAAAGAGTCGCTATGAGTCAGAACTGGCTTGACTGCACTGAACAACAACAAACCCTATACAGCATCATTATGAATCTGAACTCACTGGATGTGAGTGTTTGTTTTCTTTTGGTTATAACAATTTATGGATAATACTGCAAAAGCAATAAAGTTCCAGAACAAGGAAACTGCAGGATAGACCTAGAGGCTGTCATTCCAACAGAATTAGAGGATACCACATGGTTTGAAATAAGGAAAGGAGTGTGTCAGGGTTGTATCACTTCACAATAGGTATTCAGTCTTTTTTCTGAGCAAATAATCCAAGAAATCAGACCAAATGAAGAAAAATGTGGCATTAGGACTGGAGGAAGACCCCTAACATTCTGTGATATGCACATGACACAACCTTGCTTGCTGAAAGCAAAAAGGATTTAAAGCACTCACTGACAAAGATCAAAGACTACAGCCTTCAGATGGATTACACTTCAAGTTACAAAAAAACAACAACAAACAAAAAATCTCCTAACTGGTCCAACCGGAAACAACACCATAAATTGTGAGAAGACTGAAGTTGTGCAGGATTTTTATCTTACTTCGATCCAGAATCAACATCCATGGAAGCAGCAGTCAGAAAATCCAACAAAATATTGCATTGAGGAAATCTACTATAAAAAATCTATTTAAAGTGCTAAAAAGCAAAGATTTCACTTTGGACTAAGGCACTGGACAATGAATCAGGAAGACATTAGAAGAATCGATGTCTTTGAGTTATGGTGTTGGCAAAGAATACTGGCATTACCATGAACTGGTAGAAGAATGACCATATCTGTCTTGGAAGAAGTACAGTCAGGATATTCCTTAGGATCAAGGATGGTGAGACTTTGTCTCATGTGCTTTGGACATGCCAAATATAAAGGTCACTTCCTGGAGAAGGACATCATGCTTAGTAAAGTACAGCTTCAATGAAATAGAGGAAGATCCTTAATGAAATGGATCGACATAATGGATGCAACAGTGGACTCAAACAGAAGAATGATTATGAAGATGATGAAGGACAAGACAGTGTTTCATTCTGTTGTATATAAGGTTACTAGTTTGTCTCATTTGTCAGTTCATCATGTTACAGGGGCTTGCATGTTGCTGTGATTCTGGAAGCTACACCAGTAGGGTCAGCAAGGTGGACAGGTTTCAGCGGAGCTTGTAGATTAAGACAGGGTAGGAAGGAGAAACAGACTACTTCTGAATGCTTAGCCACTGAAACCCTTATAAATAGCAGTGGCACATTGTCAAACAAAGTACCATAAAATAAAAACATTATGAATGGCGCAAGAATATTGTCAGATATAATACTAAAAGATGAGCCCCTCAGAATACCACTGGGGAAGAGCTGCCTCCTAAAAGTAGAGTTGACTGTGATGACATAAATAGAGGGAAGCTTTTGGGACCTTCATTTGCTGATGGGGCAAAACTCAAAATGAGGAGAAATAACTGTAAACATTCATAAATAATCAGAATGAGGACTGTGTGAAGTATAAATCTAGGAAAACTGGAAGTTGTCAAAATTGAAATGGAATGTATAAAGATCGGTATCCTATGCATTAGTGAGCTGAAATGTACTGGCATTGGCCATTTTGAATCTTATATAATTTGCTACACTGGGAACGACATATTCAGGAGGGATATCAACAAAATGAACATTTCAAGATCTGTCTTGAAATACAGTGCTGTCTGTGATAGGATAAGATTCATATGCCCACCTTTTTCAACAGAATGAAAGGTGACTATATACATGGATCTCACCAGCCGGCATGCACAGGAATCAGACTGAGTACATTTGTGCAAATAAATGGTAGATAAGCTCCACATCATCAGCCAAAACCAAGCCAGGGACAGACTGTAGAACAGACCATCAATTGCTCATAAGCAAATTCAAGCTGAAGCTGAAACAAATTAAAACAAATTCATAGGGGCAGACTTTGACATTAAACACGTCCCATCTGACTTTAGAGATCATCTCCAAAACAGAATTGATGCATTGGATAACCAGAAGAACTGTAGGATGACATCAAGATATCATACAGAAGAAAACAAAAGGTCATTAAAAAGACAGGAAAGAATTAAAAGACCAAAATGAATGCCAGAAGAAACTCTGAAACTTGCTCTCCAGCATAGTGATGGGAAAGCAACAGGAGGAAACGAAGAAGTAAAAGAACTTAACAGAAATGTTAAACGGCAGCTAGACAAAATGGGAAGAACACACAAAGCATTTCTCAAGCTGAAATAACTGAAGAAAAAATCAAGCTTCCACTTGCAATATTAAAAGACTCTGGGCAAAATATTAAATGATGCAGAAAGTATCAAAAAAGCTGTAAAGTATATACAGAGTCACTGTACTAAAAAGAAATGATTGATGTTCAACCAGTTCAACAGGGAGCATATAACCGAGAATCAATGGTATTGAAGGAAGAACAAACTGCCCTGAAAGTATTGACAAAAAACAAAGCTCCAGGAATTGACGGAATAAAAGCTAAAAAATGTCAACAAACTGATGCAGCACTGGTAGCATTTACTAATCTATGCCGATAAATTTGGAAGACAGCTACCTGGTCAAATGACTGGCAGAGATCTGTATTTGTGCCTATTCCAAAGAGAGGTGACTCAATGTAATGTGGAAAGCATCATACAATACCATTAATATTATATGTAAGTAAAATTTTGATGAAGATATATCAAAAATTGCTGCAACAGTACAAACATAGGGAGCTGCCAGAAACTTAATTTGGATTCAGAATAGGACATGGAACTAGGGCGTATCATTGTTGATGTTAGATGGATCTTGGCTGAAAGCAGAGAATACCAGAAAGATTACCTTTGCTTTAATAACTATACAAAGGTTTAGACTATGTGGATCATGAAAAGGTATGGATAACATTGGGAAGAATGGGGATTCCAGGGCACTTGATTGTGTTCATGAGGAACCTGTACACAGACCAAGAGGCAATCGTTTGAAAAGAACATGAGAGTATTAAATGACTTGAAATCAGGGGAGGTATGCACCAGGCTGTATTCTTTCACCATACGTATTCAATCTGTATGATGGACAAATAATCTGAGATGATGGACTATATGAATAAGAGATCTGCATCAGGTTTGGAAGAAAATTCATTACCAACCTACAATATACAGATGAAAACATTTTGCTTACTGTAAGTGAAGGGATTAAGATTAAAGACCACAGCCTTCAGTATGGATTGTACCTCAATGTAAAGTAAACAAAAATTCTCAGAAATGGACTAATAAATAACATTATGATAAATGTAGAAAAGATTGAAGTTGTCAAAGAGTTCATTTTTATTGGATCTACAATCAACACTCGTGGAAGCATCAGTTAAGAAGTCAAATGACAAATTGCATTAGGCAAATCTGCTGCACAAGATATCAGTTTGAGGACTAAAGTGTACCTGACCCAATTCATGTTATTTTCACTAGCCTCATATTCATGAGAAAATTAGACAATGAATAAGGAAGACTGTATAAGAATTAATATACTTGAATTATGGTGTTGTAGAAGAATACTGAAAGTATCACGGACTTCAGAAGAACAAACCAATTGTTGTTGGAAGAAGTAGAGCCAGAATGCTCCTCAGAAGTTAGATTATGTAACTTCTCTCATACTTCAGACATATTATTAGGAGGGACCAGTCCCTGAAGAAGGACACTATGCTTGTTAAAGTGAAGGGTTAGCAAAAAAGAGAAAGAACCCCAATGAGATGGATTGGCACAGTGGCAGCAGCAACGGGCTCAAGAATAATAATGATCGTGAGGATGGTACTGGACAGGACAGTGTTTTGTTCTTTTATGTACAGAGTCACTATCAGTCTGAACTGACTCAATGGCACCTAACAATGAAACAACAGTAAATCTTTATGGTTTTCCTGTTTTGTTTTTTTTTTTTGAAGTGAAGGTATACTCATTTTTTTTAAGGTTCCCATGTAATGTATTAATTTCTCCCCCAACTTCAGTTTCTTGTACCTTGAAATACACTTGACTTCCTCACCATCTAAAAATTTTGTAACTACATTCTTTCCTCTTATTGCTTTGTAGTTGTCTTCATTCTATATACATATCTCTGGTCCCTTATTTTCAGTTTTATTGCTTTGTTTTATATTGCATACTTCTATATTTTGGTTGAGTCTTCAGTGGTGTTGTCATATGTTAACCGCAGGTTGTTGGCTCTCAGTCCAAAGAACTTCCATAGAATTGTAAAGCTGGTCTGGTTGTTACAAATTCCTTAATTATCTGTTTATCTATAACTGTTGTGTTTGAGGTACAGTTTTGCTGAGTATATAATTCTTGGTTGGTAGTTTTTCTCTTACAGAGTTTTATATATGTCATCCCATTGCTTTCTTGTCTGTGTGGTTTCTGCTGAGAAATTCGAGCTTAGTCTTCTTGGTTCTCCTTTGAAGTTAACTTTTCATTTTTCCTGAGCTGTTCTCAGGATTCTTTCATTATCTTTGGTTTTGGAAAGTTTGATTATGAGATGTCTTGATTTATTTGGGGTGTCTATTCTGTTTGGGGTTCTTTCAGTTTCTTGATTGCTTATCTTTTCATCTTTCATGATGTTAGCGAAGTTTTCTCCCAACAACTCTTCAACTATTTTTTTCTGTGCTTTAAAATAATAATAATAATTTTTTTCCTGCTCTGAAATTCCAGTTACCCAAAGGTTATTCTTTCTCATTGTGTCTCACATAAACCTTAGATTTTCTTTGGATTTTATCCTATTTTTCCTGATTTTTGTTTTTAAATCATACTAGTATCAATAGATTTTTTTTTCTTCTTTTTTTCACATAAACGTTTAGTTATATTACTGCACAAAGCAATATACACATGTAATGCAATCCCAATCCAGATTCCAACGACATTCTTCAAGAGATGGAAAAAAAAACAATTACAAACTTTATATGGAAAAGAAAGAGACCCAGGATAAACAAAGCACTGCTTAAGAAAAAGAATAAAGTTGGAAGCCTCTTACTCCCTGATTTCAAATTTTACTACACGGCTACAGTGGGCAAAACACCCTGGTGCTGGTACAGTGAAAGATACATAGATCAATGGAACAGAATTGAGAATCCAGCAATTAATCCATCCACATACAGCCAACTGATTTTCAACAAAGGGTCTAAGTATATTGCATGGGGAGGAGATAGTCTCTTCAAAAGATGGTGCTGGGAGAACCAGAAAGCAATATGTAAAAGATTGAAATAGACCTTTACCTCACACCATATATAATAATCAACTCAGCATGGATTAAAGACCAAAATGTGAATCCCAGAAATATGAAGGCCACCAATGAAAAACTTGAGACAAATTTGAGGCCTCTAATACAGGGCACACACAGACAACCAAACATTGTGAATTTTACACAAACAAAAGTAAACAAAATAGATTATAAGGACATACTAAAAATTAAAAACTTATGTGCATCAAAAGACTTCACCAAAAGTATAAAAAAGGAGCCCACAGAATATGAAAAAATCTTTTGTAATGATGCATCCTACCAGGGACTAATTTCTAAAATGCATAGGAAACTATATACTAAGGAGCTCTGGTAGTGTAGTGGTTACAAATTGGGCTATGAACCTTAAGGTCAGCAGTTTGAAACTACCAGCTGCTCTGTTGGAGAAAGATGAGGCTTTCTCCTCCTGTAAAGATTTACAGCCTCAGAAACCCACAGGGTCTCTGTGGGTTGGAACCAATTCGACGGCACTTAACAACAGCAACACCTCTACAAGAAAAACACAAATAACCCAATTACAAAATAAACAGACACTTCACCAAGGAAGAGATTTGTTCAACATACAAATGAAGAAATGTTCACGATCACTAGCCATTGTTGTTAAGTGCTATTGAGTAGATTCTGACCCATAACAACCCTGTTTAGGGTTTCTGAGGAGCAGCTGGTGAGCAATTGGTGGTAGTGGTGGTTATGTGCTGTGGAGTTGGTTCTGACTCATAATGACCCTGTACAGGGTTTCCGAGGCTGTAAATCTTTATGGGAGCAGAAAGCCTCATCTTTGTCCCACGGAACAGCCAGTAGTTTCGAACTGCTGACCTTGCGGTTCATAGCCCGGTTCATAACCACTACACTACCAGAGCTCCTTAGATACAAATCAAAACAACAATGAGATATCATTTCACACCAGCAATAACAGCAAAGATAAAAAAAGCAGAGGACAATAAATGCTGGTGAGGATGTGGAGAGACTGGGACCCTCCTACATTGCTGGTGGGATTGCAAAATGGTCCAAGCCTGGCAAACAGTATGGCACTTCCTCAGAAAGTTGGAAATAGAAATACTTTATGATCCAGCAATTCCTGTACTTGGTATTTATCCACAAGAAATACAAATCATAACACGAGTAGGTATATGCACACCAATATTCATAGCAGCACTATTTACAATAGCAAAAATATGGAGACAGCCTAAGTGCTCATCAACAGAAGAATGGATAAACAAACTGTGGTACATACACACAATGGAATATTTTGCTACTTTGAAGAATAACAAGGAAGCTGCAAGCCACCTCATAATGCGGATGAGCCTTGAGGACATTATGCTGAGTGCAATTAGTCACAAAAGGAGAAATATTGCATAGGTGCATTATTGTAAAAGTTTAAGAAAAAGTACCCACACTAAAAAGAAAAAAAAAAATATTTGTTGGTTAGTGAGGTTAGGGGGTGGGGCAAGGGGAGTGAGAGGAAGGTGGAGCACAAGGTAGGGAATAGACACAGGATAGTTTGGTACTGGGGGTTGCAATACACAAGAAAGGGAAGGAGAATGGAAGAACAAGGTGGATGGGAGAACAGTTAAGCAGGTTTGCATGAGCTAAGTGGGATGTAAATAGTGATGTATGGTCAACCTTGGAACAACAGGGCTCTGGGATACAGGGATTGAGGCATGGTTTGAATGAGTAAAAGGGGAATAATGTTAAGATGCTTGACTGTCTTTTGAATCTTGATTTCCCTTGCCTACTACTGTAAAATATACACTTGATGGGGAGAGAAAGGAATAGCCAGAAACCTCACAATAAAAAGCTTGTAAGTCTGTTTTCAGCCTATAATTGATTGAAATACCTAAAATGGAGCTAGAACTTGCCCAGTGAAAGAGGCTTCCTGCGGAGCCTTTGCACTACATAAGACCATAAGTGGAATTCTGATCCCCATCCAGAATCTTCTGAGGTGGGAAATTTCCACTTTAAAGGACAAGCAGACAAGCATGGTGTAGCTGCTAGAACAGAAGATACTTCTTGAAAGAACACACAGCAGGAAAAATAAAAAACAATAACAGCAGTCTGATTGGCTACTACAAGAACAAGCAAGTTGTTCTTAGGGGAGCCATCAAGGCAAGTGGTCAGGTCCCACAGGTCAAACCCCCTTCCAAGACCGATACTCAAGGGGCATACAGGAGCAGGCATGTGATCTTTTCTGGTGATCATGTTAGTCTACTGATAAGGGGAAGTGAGGGAAAACAGCAATGAAGTTGTGAGCTAAGGGCAATCATGTTCAATAGACTCCTGTCAACCTGGATTGAGACCTGGTTGACCAGCAGTATGACGAGACCTGGGGACTCCAGAACCCAGGGACAGGGACATGGCCACAGAGGACTATATCAGAGAGTGAAGAATCCAGTTGATATGAAGTGTGGGGAGATGCACAAGAACACCCATTTGGCCTGGCTTAAATGACTGGATAATCAGAACTCAACTACAGTAAGAAAGAAGAGGAAAAAAAAGAGTAATCCGCTATAATTTGATGAATTTTGACCTATACTTATGGATGTAGTAGCTCGAAATAGAGAATGAATCTTTATAGTGAGGATCAATCCCACCCCCTCAGTACACAGGGTAAACTGGATGGGCAATTTAGACATTGGCTAACCAATATGGTGGGTGGAGGGGGGTTACAAAGGCAAGAAGTGGCTTACAAGCTTTCAAGAGGGAGCATAGTTTCAGAGGGTTTTTGGTAAGGTAGAATCTCCACTGAGTGATTTCCAAACTCTCTTAATGGGGCTGGTGAAAGGAGATGGGGATAAGACATTTGTGGTTCAATAGTGGATAATCACTATCAGGACTGACTGTGAAGGTCGCATATGTAAATGTAGACATTTTATAAGAAAAGGAGGGGAGTGGTTGACCTTGCAGTCCAGGAGCTGAGGACCCTGGGACCAGCAAGGGAGAAGAGCGGAGTGTGGGGCCCTATTCAGAAAAGTAGTGACACCACAGATGAAGGCAGAGATGATGATGTGGAGACGTGGAGCGGCTCTGGACTCTGGAGTTAGGGAGGGAGAGGGTCTGTGTGGTGATGGCTGTGGGGCAGACTTGCAGGGTGTACCCTTTGGTTGTTTGAATGTTTATATATTCCTGAGGGCTTCAGTGTACAACAAAAGAAAACAAAACAACAGAGGGAATGGAGGCAAACACTGTTGAATGATGATGCATGGATGGGATTGTAATAATTGCAATGAAACAAAATACGATAGGATGAATTTAAAGCTGATGTTTTCCACACAAACTATCGCCCAATTCACAATAAAAACTTAAGAAAAAAAAAGTTTAGGTATATTATCATTATAAAATAATCCCCTCTTTTTATTTTTTGTATTTATTTAAAAAAAAATTTTTTTTTAAGTGGGTAGGAGTTAGGATTAGAACTATGGCTAGGTATAGGCTAGGCCTAAGACTTTGTTAAGTGTTAAGAGTTATGGTTAGGAACAGGGTTAGTGTTAGGGTGAGCGGTAGAGGTCAGGCTAGGGCTAGGAGTAAGGTTTAGTCTAGTTTCACAGTTATGTTGTTGTTGTCAGGTGCCATCAAGTCGGAACCGACTCATAGCGACCCCATGCACAGCAGAACGAAACAATGTCTGATCCCGGGCCAACCTCACTACCGCTGCCACACTTCAGTCCATCAATGATGCCACCTGGCCAATCCATCTCGTTGGGGGGTCTTCCTCTTTTTCTCTGACCCTCCACCTTACCCAGCATGACATCCTTCTTCAGCGACTGTTCCCTCCAGACAATATGTCCAAAGTATGAG
>NW_006408562.1:10173216-10189717 GCF_000296735.1 Chrysochloris asiatica | reverse complement strand
AACAGAGCATGGGAACACTGAATGTTTTAAAATTGGGAAAGGTGTGCAACAAGGTTGTGTTCTTTCACCATACGTATTCAACCTGTATGCTGAGCAAGTAATACGAGAAGCTGGGTTCTATGAAGAAAAATGTGGCGTCAGGATTGGAGGAAGACTCATTAACAACCTGCGATATGCCGATGATACAACGTTGCTTGCTGAAAGCGAAGAGGACTTGAAACATTTACTGATGAAGATCGAAGAGCACAGCCTTCGGTGTGGATTGCATCTCAATGTCAAGAAAACAAAAATCCTCACCACTGGACCAATAAACAACATTTACAGTTATAGTTATGTTTATATTTATTTATTTAAATTTTTACTTAAAATTGTTTTCCTCTTCATTTGGAATTTCTGTAACGATTTTATTCCCTCTTTTTACTTTGTTTTGTTGTTGTTGCAAACTGTTGACTCTGATTCCCTATTACTAGTCTCGTAGGTTGGTTTTATTTTGGATACTTTTATATCTGGGTTGAGTTCTGGATGATATTGTTACGTGTGTTATGTAAACTCGGTGTCTGTTGGTTTTCAATCCAAAGAACTTCTTTTAGTATTTTTTTGTACAGTCGGTCTGGTTTTTACAAATTATTTTAATTTCTGTTTATCTAGAAATGTCCTAATTTCACCATCATATTTAAGGGAAAATTTTGCTTGGTATATGTTTCTTGGTTGGCAGATTTTTTTGTTTTTTTCAGAGTTTCATACATGTAATCCCATTGTCTTCTTGCCTACCAGATTTTTACTGAGAAATCAGAGCTTAATCTAATTAGATCTCCTTTGTAGATAACTTTTCATTTTTCTCAAACTACTCTTAGTATTATTTCCTTGTTTGTAGTTTTGAAAAATTTGATTATAATATGTATCAGAGATTTTCTTTAAAGGTCTATCCTATATGGAGTTCATGCCACTTCCAGAATGTCTATCTTTCATGTTATTGGGGAAGTTTTTTCCAACAACTCTTCAATAATTTTCTGTTTTTTTCTTTTATTTCTTCCTGTTCTGGAATTCCAAGCACAGGTAAGTTATTCGTCTTGATAGGCTGTCTTCAGATTTTGTTGTTGTTGTTGTTCTGTTTACTGACTGTTCCTCTTGTAGATGAGTATTGAGAGATTTGCATTAGAGCTCACACCGCGGGAGAAAGATGAGGCTTTCTGCTCCCGTAAAGATTTCCAGCCTCGGAAACCTTGTACAGGGTCGCTATGAGTCAGAACCGATTCCACGGCACATAACAACAACAACAACAACATGGTTTTTAATTGATTCAATTGACCTTGTTTGCCCTTTCAATGTATTATCTGTTTCTGAAGTCTTAATATTAGTCTTTTCACTGTTTTGTTTTTTTTAATTTTTATGTTGTCAAGTTTTTTCATTTATTTTGTTAATCTGTTCTTGCAGTGACTTCCCACATTCTCCTAAAGTATTGATTGTGCTTTCCTTCATTTCATCTACAGTTTTCTCACTCATTCTCTCAACTTTGTAATAATAGATTCAATTAGTATGACATCAAGCACATAATGAGACACTGGAGAAATAAAATGTCCATCTAGGATTTTATAGAATACATTGATAAGATTGTATTCTATACAATCTTATCAATGTATTCTGGATAATCACATGAAACCAGATGCTGGCATCTTTCTTGATTTCCAATCATCTTTCTGAATTCAAACAGTCTTTTGAAATCCTCTGGCCTTCCCAATCCTCTGAATCAAAGTTTTGTAAGGAGAAGTCTCTGGTACAAAACATCTAACTTGCTCACACCCATTAGTAGTAATCAAACATTCACTGTTAGTCTAGAGGTGCCAACTGAGGAGTCAGGATGGTCTCCAGTGCTGTTGGGACTTGTGTACCTTTGAGACCACCCACTGCCCCGTAACCTCTCCAGAAATAGGTGCAGACAAGCCACAGGCAGGGCAGCAGTTTGGACACGCCCCAGTCCCACTTCAGCTCTCTCTCCTGTGTGCAGGAAGGTGGGAGGGACACAGACAAACAGAAGAAAGCAAGAGATTAGGACATAGGGCCCTGGTTGATGGTGATTACCATGCCCCTGACCCCTCCACCGCACAGTCGCCTGGTCTCTGCATGATCCTGTCTCTTGATAGATTATTCTTCAAATTTATTAATGTGAGCTTCCACTGATTCAGATCCATTCCATTACCCTTTCAATGTCTTATGTATTTCTAAAATCTTGGTATTAAATTTCCAGATTTCTATTTGTAGGTTTCGTATTGCTCCCAGTTTTTCTTTTGTCTCGTAGTTTTTGTAGTGTTTTCCCAGCGTTCTCCTTGCTTTTCTCTAACATTCTCTCAATCTGTTGAAGGTACCTAAATATCATTCTTCTGAATTCTTTCTCAGGTAGTTCCAATACTTTTTCTTCCTTAGAAATGTTTTATGACTCTGTCTTGGTCACTTATTTGAACCACTCTGTCTTGTTTCTTTGTGTGAATTGACATAGACTGTTATCTTTGAGACATTGTGGTGTGATATCTATATTTAAGATGTATGTTGGTGTGTTCTTTGCTGTTGCTGTTGTTGTGAAATTCCATTGAATCCGTTCCAACCCATAGTGACCCAGTATAGGGTTTCCGAAGAGCAGCTGGTGAGCTTGAACAGACTTTGCAGTTCAGCCCAATAACCCACGCTAAGACTTCTCACAGACTTCTGGTGGGTGTGATTAAAGAATGAAACGTGTTCTCAGTTCACTGCTCCCCACATGTGCAGCTCAGTTTGGGGGGGTTGGCTGATATTGGCTACTGTCCATCATTGATCAGGTGGCATGTTGGTAATGACTTTTGTTTTGGTAGGTTGGGCTACCAGGTGTACTATTATGACTGGGTTTAGGAGTCCGATCATTTCTCCCATTGGATGAAGCAAGCAGGGAAAACACAGACACACAGGCACACACACACAAGAAGAACAAACCAAAACAAACAAGGAAACAACAGTGAAATGAGAAAATAATAAAGGAGAAAAAAATGCAGCAGAAAGGAAAAAGAATATAGTAACTAAAAATATAAAGCAAGTAATAAAAAAATAAAGCTGGAAGAGAAAACTAGAGAAAATAATAAGAAAGAAACACACTAAACAAAACAGAGGGACAAAGGTCAAGAGGAAACAAAAACAAAAATGGAAGGAATTTGGGGGCTGGAGGATGAAACAGAAGGCAAAAAATGAAACTGGAGATAAAAACTAGGGAAGGGAAAGAATAAGAAGGAGGAGGAGGAAGAAGAAGAAATAGAAGGAGGAGGAGAAGGAAAAATAAACAGAAACAATGAAAGGAAAAACAGAAAACAGGGCAGGAACCAAGTAGCTTAGATTAGGGTCTGTCAAGCTCAGAGAGTAGCCAGGGGCATGATGGTTGCTTATGAGAGTTCCCACTTGTCTAAAACTGGCCAGGATCTACTCTGTACATTCTCCAGGTCTGGGTCAGGGCTTACCTGGATCCAGGTATGGAGGTGCTCCAGCTAGTCCCTGACCCACAGTAATGCAGCTCACAGCTACCAGGATAATAGGAGTTCTGCTGGAGGTGTACTGGCCACACCTCTGGTCTCCTGGGGTGTGGAGAACAAGAAAGAAGCCCACCTTTCTCCTTGCCAGTCACAGATCTGTACTTGCATTGTCAGGCCTGTACCTGCTTCCAAAGGCCCTGGTGATAGTTTAAGACAGCTGTACTGTGTCTGGCCAGCCAGCACAATTCACCTTTCTGCCTCCATTTTTGTCACCTCTTTTCAGCTTCTTCTCCTAGTAAGTATTCAATCCATTTTTCTATCCTTTCCTCTGAAGCTCAGGACTCCAGGCTTATCATTTGTATCTGTTCATTTGGTTTCAGGTCTCTCTATATATAATTAGAATAAGCCTCGACTGCTTCCTGTGTGAGACTTTCATTTGTTGTTGTTAAGTGCCATCAAGTCGGTTATAACTCATAGCAGCCCTGCATAGGGTTTCCAAGGAGCGACTGGTGAGCTTCAACTGCCAGCCTTGTGGTTCAAACCGGTCTTGCAATCCAGCGCATTAATTCGCAGCGCCACACCATTATTTATATTTATGTTTTCCCATCATCTGAATTTTGCTGAAGATGCTCAGCTAGATGTGTAGAAAGCCAGCTGAGGAGGGCTCCCTGATTGAGAAGAAGCCCCCTGAGCAGCAGATCCCTGTACTGAGTTCTGACCTGTCCCAGCCACAGATGAGACAACTGCCCAACACCAAATGTGACACAAATACAAGCAGGGCTGTAAGTGTCCAGGACCACTCAAGCTTTGGCAAAACATACCAAAACCCCCACAAAACTCTGAGATCATGGTTTAGAAACATCACGAATGGGCACTCAGTTGTGTTTAGGGACAGAGAAGTATGTAGCAGGTAGGCAGAATTATTGTTGTTAAGTGCCGTCGAGTCAGTTCTGACCCATAGTGACCCTGTATAGGGTTTCCAAGGCACAACTGGTGAGTTTGGACCACCGATTTTGCAATTCACGCGACTTTGCAGTCCAGCACTTTAACCCACAGTGCCACACCAGTACTCCATAGGCAGAATAGTAGTGGTCCCCAAAGTTGTCAATGCCTTACCCCCTCCAGAAGCTACGAAAATGTTAGCTTACATGCAACAGAGACTTTGCAGATATGATTAAGGTTATGGATCATAGGATAATATTACATCGGTGGACCCAATATACTTGCACGTGAGCTCTTAAAAGCAGAGGAGTCTCTCTGACTACAAGCAAAGAGAAAGATGCAGTGGGGGTGACTATATACAGATCTGAAGTGTGAAAGGGGCTCTACCACCTTTGTTGGAGGTGCCACAAGGAAAGCAGGAGAGAGATATGGGCAGACTATAGGAGGTGAGGGAGGTCCCTGTTGACATAGAACAAAAACACGGGGATCTCAGTGAATTGACCAACAAACTTAATGAAGCCGGAGGTGGGTTTCCTCCAGAGCCACTAGAAAGAATCACAATTTGTCAGTATCTTGGCTCCTATCCTGTTGGATGGCAAGCAGAGGACCCAGTAAGACATACTGTAGCAGACTTGTAACTTGAAGACTGAGAGAAACTAAATGGATGTGGTTTTAAACTTCTAAGTTTGTGAAAATTTGTTATGGCAGCAATCAAAGCTAATACACATAGAAGATACAGAAACTTTAGGAGGAGCAATGCCCTTTGTAGTGCTGTCAGTTAATGCACTGGACTGCAAGGTCAATTTGAACTGCAAGGTCAGCAGCTCAAGCTCACCAGCTACTCCTCAGAAACTCTATACAGGGTCACTATGGGTTGGAACTGACTTGACGGCACTTAACAACAGCAATGTCCTTTGACGGAACAACAACAATGTTCCTCAAAGGAGGAGTGGAAATCTTCCATGCAGAAGGCAAGAAAAACAATCAAAGGTATAAAGAGTCTAAAGTGTTTTGAGGAAGGCCAACTAATGGACTAGAACCACAATCCAAGAGGCAGTGGTTTCATAGCATGAGGTTTCCAGCACAGGAGACTGTTGCTTTTGTGACCACTGTCACTGACATCTGCATGGCGTCCATCCTGATAGGGAAGTCTTCTTAGCAGTGAGGGTTGGAAAGGCAATGAATGCTCTCTATACATTAATGAGGCCAAGTCTGTGCCCTTGGGTATCGATGAAGGAGACCTGAGTACTGGGGAGCACCTCAATTTTGTGCATAATTAGTAGTATTGGTAGAGAACTGTGTATTCCCTAGTGCTCAGACCTTTATGACTAGCTTTTAGTAGCTTTAGAATACAACTCAGGTAAAGTAGGTCCGAGAAACAATACACTATAACACGATGTTTATTTCAGAGCAGGTGAATTCTTGCATTATAATAGAAATAATAACGTATGACACGTAACAATTATGCTAATGTTGAAAGGAGTCTGACTATACAGGGAAGTAATAAGATCTTAGAGTCCTGGTGTGGTGCTGGGATCAGTACTAGACTGCTAACCACAAGGACAACAGTTCAAATCCACAAGCTGCTCCTTGGAAACCCTATCCAGAGTCCCTATGAGTTGGAACAGACTCAATGGCACTTAACAATGGAGAAAAATAATTTGACTGCTTCACTTGATTGTTTTGTACTGACGTATTAAGCAAAAACCACTATTTTAAAAAATGTATACCAAAATTACTAAAAACTTTTTCCCCAGAAATAAGATGTTGCTAAAATTGGTTTAATCTTAGGCACTGGAAACTTTAAAAACATATATCCAAAGTGATGCTGATGTTTTATTGTCATCTAGAATTTAAATCTTGACAGAGATTGGGATCCTTGTGAGTGAAATACACGACAGAAATGATCCACAGAGAACAACAGGTGACCATGAATTTTTAAGTGTTTTCCTGAATGATCCTTATTTTGAAGGGTTCGGGTGCATATATCTGCTATAAATGGAACTACTGGTTTCAGTGCAGTTTTTCTCCCTGCGGTATAACCTTGGCAGATGTCAACACACAAAGACTGAAAACATCTAGTGCAAAATACATCAGAGGGATGTTCGCTTTTTCCTAGAATCTGTCACCAGATTGGCATGTAGGTGATATTTAATTACCTACTTACCTCCAAGCTTCTAAATAAGTAACATACTCCCATTTTAGAAGAATAAGACATTATTTGTCCCTAGAAGAATGAAATCACGCACTTCAGCAAGAAGAAGTCTGCAATTTTGATTCCTCAGCATCTCATGAAATTCAGAAACTTGTAAATGTTCACACAAGGCTTGTGTTACGGATTGAATGGCATCATGAAGTCTCACTCCTAGCTGTTAATGTGACCTTGTTTGGAGAAATAGGATCTTCCTTGGAAGATATCAGTTAAGGAAGTCATATAGGATTAGAGGGGGCCTTAATCTTATATGGCTGGGTTTTATAAATGAGGGGAAGAGACACAAACACAGAAGGAATACAACTATATGATGGCACATCTACAAGCTGCACAGGAATGACACGGTTTGTCAGAAAAAAATAAACAAAATGCCAACAAACAACAAAAAACTAAAAGGAAACCAAAAAATCCAGAAACTAAGAGACAGACATTGAATGGCTCCTGTCTCAGAGGCCCAAGAAGAAATTTACATGGGTGATCCCCTGATTTGGACTTTGAGAATCCAGAACTGTGGGACAATACATTTCAGTTGTTTTAAGCCACTCAGTTTTTGGTATTTTCTTATGGCAGCTTTACAAAAGTAAGACAGCTTATAATAATAATATTTGTATTTCAACTAAAGACTTAACTCTTGGAATAAGTAAGGGTTAAGCACAAATAGCTAAGACTTATATCGCACTACTATATAGATCTATATATCTCTATCTATCTATCTATGCCTGTGGGTTAATGCTCCTGGACTTCAAGGTTGGTTTGGCAGCAAGTTCAGAAGTTCAAGTTCACTGGCCACTCCTTGGAAACCCTATGTTGTTGTTAAGTGCCCTTGAGTCGATTCTGACCCAGAGCGACCCTGTACAGGGTTTCCAAGGAGCAGCTAATGAACTTGAACCTCTGACCTTACAGTTCAAATGACATTGTAGTCTGATACATTAGTCCACAGTTCCACACCAGGACTCCTGGAATACAGGGTCGCTCTTAGTTGGAACAAACTCAATGGCACTTAACAACAACATATTGCACCTCTAATGTGAAGAGAAATTTTGTGACTGTGTCAAAAACTCGAGGATTCATGGGTCAACTAGTAAGTTAAAGTACTGTTGTTTTCAAGTGCTGTTGAATCAGTTCTGACTCGTAGTGATCCTGTGTAGGGTTTGCAAGGAGCAATTGGTGAGTTTGAACTGTCGACCTGGCTGTTCAAACCGACCTTGAGATTGAGTGTTTACCCTAAGATGCTACACCAGGACTCCAGAGTATTGTATAACTGCTAAATATAAAAAAAATCAACTCTTAGTTTTGTTGATGACTAATTCATAGTTCCAAAGGCACTCAGGCTACCTATTAGGTAGCTATTAGGTAGCCTGAAATTCCCTGAGTACACAGTCCTGTGGGTGCCTTCCAGGGCCCATAAGGTGGTCTTTGAAAACAAAATGAAGTGGCTCCTTGGTGGTTGTGGAAGGGCAGCCCTCTGTGGTTTGGTGTTCAATTCCCATACAACGTAAAGGGGGTCACTGAGGTTAGTGTTTAAAAAGCAGTACAGAGGTCACACTGAAACAATCCATTTCACTCGATACCACTGAAAGGTAGAGTAAATCATCACAGAAGGCTGTGTAAACTCAGAAGCACATGGCCTGAATCTAGCGCCACTTCTGTTTTGCATACAAGTTGTGAATTTTTTCTTATCATTTTCCTTTTGTTCATCCTTGATACAAATGTATTAGTATATTCATTTCTACATTAAAAATATCACTTACGTTGTTAGGTGTTGTTGGGGAAAACTTTAATGTTGACCTTTATTGGTATCAAATACACACTTAGAATTAGCATGCATGCATTATGTGCCAAATAAAACCCTTACAAGTTAATGCACAGTGAAAAATGATTTAAAAATATGAACACATAAATGCTTTAATAGAACTTCCAAGATGACAGAAGGGGAAAAAAAATCTCAGAAAAACAAGCAATAAAAATTAAGTTATGAATAAAATGAAGTTTTCCTCTGTATTTAGATTTATGGAGTCCTGGTGTGGCGCTGTGGGTTAATGTGCTGGGCTGCAAGGTCGGATTGAACTGCAAGGTCGGCAGCTCCAGCTCACCAGCCACTCCTTGGAAACCCTATTCAGGGTCACTATGAGTCAGAACTATCTTGATAGCACTTAACATCAACAACAACAACTTTAGATTTATATTCTGCTAAATATTCCTGTGGATGTTAGAGTTTTTTAATTAGTTATTATTTATTTGCATTTCACACTCAAGGTATTTCTGTAGCAAAGCAATTTGTTCTAAACAGATTCATTAAGTACAAAGTTAACAATTTATAACCTGTTGAAATTAAGAGGCCTGTGTAGTATGGAATTTAGAGAAGCAGCATTTTGTGTGTGTGTGTGTGTGTGTGTGTGTGTGTGTGTGTACACACGTGTGACTACATGGAGGAAGCAATAATGAGGAATTTTAGTTTCTATGTATTCATAGCAGCATGTAGGTCTGTTTAGAAAAATAAACATGTGATACTGAATCCATTTTCTACTTAGAAATCTAGAATAATTTTGCCTGTGGGAGAGCGTAGCTTTCTTCACAGATTCTGGGTTTCTCTGACTATATTTTGCTGAGAGAATGAAAGCTGTTTGTGTGCTCTCTGTGTCAGGCATCATTAACCTGTGTCCACACTATGTGCTAGCCACAGGCCTGAAGGTACAGGCTTGGGGTGGCATTAAGAGCACAGTAAGGAACAAGAATTCAAATAACCAAGAAGGTCAAAACAAATATAATATGCTCACTGGTGGAAATACCTATTTGAGACTTTGTTGCAATGAAAGAGGTGGAAGGACAAAAACGAAGCAATTACACAGAAACTAAAATGTGCTTTCAGTAAAGTATGGTTTATAATTACAATAAAATATTGCTTCATTAAAAAAAATAAACTCACAGGGCATCAAAATAATCAAGTTATTTTGTAATGAAAGGATGGCACAGTGTGTTGAACTGGTTGAAGGTAGATGTTCTTAATCCATTATCTCCTTTAGAGACAGACAGCCCAAAGATTTCCTAAGGTAGTCTGAATCTTCCTTCACCTGGCCCTGTCTTCTTGCAAAATGAAACCAGAAAGGGATCAGGGCCAGTGCAGACCCTGAGCAAACGCCACGCTGAGGGAATGGTGGTCCAACAAGGGAGTGTGAGGCTTGTACCAGCTGCCCTTGTGCAAACAACAGTGCTGTATTGAATGATCAAAGGCATCATTTTATAGGCAAGTAAATGTTCACACTTTTTGACAAAACACTTTTGTGCCATGTTGGGGATTCCCACCCTAGGGTTTCATTACTTTTAGTAACCACAAGTTCTGTTCTTTTTATGAGAAACTGGAAGATTTTTGCTTCTCCAGCTCTGCACTACTTTTGATTTTATGTAAAACTCAGTGACTTGCAAGAGGAAATAGTTTAAACTAGGGTCAGCAAAACCATACAATTCCTACTTCAGAGGTAACGAAAGCTCATGTGGTGACTGAATCTCTGTGAGGCACAGGCGATGTCCCTGAATAGTATATGTGCTCAAGTTACAGTGCCACCTACCCGGTTGCCTTCACTCTTTGAACGGTCATTCTTTGCCTTGGCTGTCTTTTCTGCAAGCTTCTTCTGCCTCTGAGGGCCTCTTCCAAAGAAAATGTAGTTAACAAAGGCATACTCCAAAAGGGCCAGGAACACAAAGACAAAGCAGCCCATGAGGTACATGTCAATGGCTTTGACGTAGGGAATTTTGGGCAAAGTCTCTCGAAGGTGAGTGTTGATGGTCGTCATTGTCAACACAGTTGTGATCCCTGTAAAAGAATCAGAAGGTGAGAGGTGGTAAATTCACTGCAGTATCCTTTGTTTTTCATTTTCCTTTGGTATTTTCTCACAAAGCATGAAGTGCCTCGAGAGCAATATATTGACTATTATTAAGTGATTGTTGTTGTTGTTAAGTGCTGTTGAGTCAGTTCCAAGCCATAGTGACCTTGTATAGGGTTCCCAAGGAGTGGCTGGTGAGCTTGAACTGCCGACCTTGCAGTTCAAACGGCGTTACAGTCCAGCGCATTAACCCACAGTGCCACATGGTAGGAATACAATAAAGCCTACAATGTGGCATTTGAGCAGAGCATCCCAACAGTGTCTAGGAAGCATCATCTCTGCTCTAGGCATCATCATCATCATGGGTGCTGGTGTCGTCAACAGAAAAGATGGAGAAATGTCTAGAGCAAGAAAGAGAATGTGCTATTTATGAAAACTAGAAGAAATGAAAATAAGTTCAGGATTTAACATAAAACGTGAGTGTCTGGAGGAGGAATTCTCCGGGCCTCGAGTTGAGTGCGGGGTGGTCTACACGTGGAAATGTGAAGCCATCCACAAGATCCTTGTCACAACAAGACAGTTCTTAACAACCGTGCTCAGTTGAAGGACAAGTAATGAAGAAATATTTTCTACAAGTAGCATAAAGATCTGATCCAGCCCTGCATTCAAAGATGATCACAGTGCAGATTTCTCTGCATACCCTAACACACAACATCTTACACAAAATTTGCTCAGCAGTACTTGCTGAAGTCAAGTTAATTATAGTATTCAAAGTATAATATCACAATGGTTTTGGGACAACTGACCAAACTTTCCTTTCTTCTTCTTCTTCTTTTTTTTTTTTTAACATCGTTATGTTGAATTCTTTATGTAATATCTTACAAATCATCTCATTGTTGCTAAGTCACTAAGCAACTAAATTCAGAATACATTTAGTCACTAAAAGCATGTAGGGGAAGAATCCACATTTTACAACTTTATCATAGCAATGGACATAGTTCTGACTACACACAGATTCACCTTGGGTAATTTGAGGTCCCAGCCATTGGGAGACAGTGTCTTGACCATGCTGAATTGAGTTAAGCTATGCTGACAGGTAGTGGGAAAGGGGACTCACTGTCTAGGGGGCACTAAGCGTCTCTTCAGAGTTATATATAATTTAAAAATGAATAGTGGAGATGGATTGTACACATAAAAATGATTGAAATTTCAGACACTTTGTTATCTGTATATTACTATAATGAAAATTCAAACAACAAAAATAAAAAGAAAGAAAAGAAAAGAAATCTCAAGGAAGCTGCTGTTTTGCTCTGACAAACTGATGCCCCAGGATGTCATTGTAATGTCTCCCCCAGGACTTGGTGGACTGGGTCAGGGCTTCTCTCCAAAAGGAGATGTTCAAAGGAAGGAAGCCTTAGCAACAGCCCTCCTGCTACAGCATCCAAAGGAGTCAGCCACAGGACTGTGGCAGAGCCTAAACCAGGGGTCCCTGTAAGCTCTCTCCATGTATCTCTACCAGGCCACACTGGAAGGCCTGCGTCTTCATCCTCTGTCCCACAGACAGGACCCTGAGGCAGCAGGCTAAACCCTGACTAAAGCAGAGAGGAGTGCTCTCTGAAAGACACTCGGGCTCTCGCCAGCTCATCTCTGAATGCTATTGAAATCATACAGGAGAATTGAAGACTTTGGCGTTTTTGTGTATAAATGTCATCCATGGTTGCTTATGGAATATATCGAAATCCTTTAGGATAGCTATTTTAAGATTCAACTTCAAATATAACATTCATATGCATCTGGGGAGCTTATAATTTTTAAATGGCAATGGGATAATTATAGTTTACAAATAAATGTGAAAAAGTTTTTTAAAAAATTAGGTGTTCTCATTATTCTAAAATGGTATAATGTTGCTTCCACTTTTAGTTTTTTTCTTTTGGAAATAGATTTGGACAGTCTAAATGCTTGCACTTTATTCTACACTACCTCTCCACTTGTCTCTTTTGTAAACACTGGTGTGGTAAGAATTAGAGGTGACTTCTAGCTCATATAAGCTCTTAACTTGAAAGGCTGTTGTTGGTGGTGGTTATGTGCTATGGAGTCAGTTCTGACTCATAGCAACCCTCTGTAAGGTTTCTAAGGCTGTAAATCTTTATGGGAGCAGAAAACCTCATTTGTCTCCCATGGAATAGCTGGTAGTTTCGAACTGCTGACCTTGAGGTTAGCAACCCGACTCTCAACCACTATGCTAGCAAAACTCCTTAAAAGGCTGATGCAGCTTTCTAATTCTTCTGTCCCATTGCCTCCTGTCTAGATGGCGGTGGAGAGTGCAGCCTGGTCCACAGCCGACACAGGTTAGGCCAACATCACTCTGCTGCTTCCCAGTGGGTAGCCTGAATGATAACCAATGACCTCATTTCCCAACCAGGGCGTGGTTGAGTTGCACATAATACCTAAAAGCACTACATGATGTGTCTACTAAATGATGACTGGGATTATTAATAAAACAACAACAAATGGTCATATTATTATCATCACTATAGAAGAATAGCTCTTTGGAAACCTCTACTGTTTCTGACTAAAGACTAGACTTTGTAGCCCCTATGCTAGCTGAAGGACTCTATCATCTTGCAATGTGAGGGGCTGACAGGAATGGAGTTTCGGCATTCTTTTGCATGTGCCAGACTGATCATTTTTCATATTAATTATTAGACTCAAGTGATCTTAGTTTGTGTTACTGAAAAATATCTGAAAAAATACATTTATAAACATGATATAAATAAAACTCGTTAAAATAGATTTGGTGTCTCTTCTTTGTGATTAAAATAATGTGCTATAAAATTATATTAATATAAAATTTTACTTTTTGAAGTACCAGTACTCCTTTTCATTGATTATTTGACTTAAGGTTTTTGAGTAAGACTATAAGACTGCTTCCAACTTTGCAGTGTGGGATTCCAATGCTGGTAGCCCAGCGTGACTGAAATCTGATGTGTGGCCAGCAGGAGCCTCGGACTCTGAAGTGAACAAGACAGCTGCACAGCACAACCGTCCACAGAGTCAGTACCCTTTTCTCCATTGTAGAAGGAGAGCAAGGTCAAATTGTCCCAACCAAAGGTCCACATAGCCCTGAGCTAGCGGTATGGCATCCTCAGGGTGCGTCTGTGCATATACAATGCACAGAAGACCTCATTAGGCATGAAGGCGCTCATCACGTTACAGCCACTCAGTAAGCATTGTGACACTTGGGCATTGCAGGGTGGGCACTGGCAGGAGACCACCTACCATAGCCTTTCAGGCCAGGCCCAAGTCCTTTTCAGGAATTAGCGCTCATCTGCATCTTCACCATTCTGAGAAAGTCTACAATAAATATAACTAATAATAATTCTTGCTCAGTTTTTAAAAAAATTAATTTAAATTCAAATCATAGGCATCTCAACTAAACAGAAATGTCAAAATGTGAAGTTATTGTTTCTTGACACATTCCATCTAGGTGAACACACTTCTGAGGTGTGATCTCCCATCTCTCTAACCCTTCCTTAAAGAATTCTGTGCTCGTAGACTTATCCCACATCAAAACAGCAGCTTTTACATCCTCGAGGGTCTCATATCATGTTACTTGGAAGAGTTCTTTGAGTTTTGGAAACAAAGAAGTGTGAAGGGGAAGCTCAGGTCTGTGGAGTAGAAAGAGTTGTGGTTGTTGTTAAATGCTGTTGAGTTGGTTTCGACCCATAGTGACCCTGTATAGGGTTTCCAAGGAGCTTGAACCGCCGAACTTACAGTTCAAACAGACTTCTCAGTCCAGCACATTAGCCCACAGCACCACACCAGGGTTTCCAGTGAAGTTCTTGTGGGCCATCCCTTCTTCCCCTTGAAGAATGAGAAGGTGCGTTGTTGTGATTGGAAACAATTGCTCTGCACAACTTAACTGACACTTTTCTCATCAGTGCTGTTTTCAGTTTCCTTAAAACTTGTTCATTATAAGCCCTCATAATTGCCCTGTGTTCTTCAAGAAAAACTTACCAAGTTCGTGCCTTTGGAATCCCCCTAAAAAGTTGCCTGAACTAAACCTCTCTACCTTGAATTTCCCTGGCCCATCAGATCCCCTCCCCCGGAGCCATGATTTAGAGTAGACCCTTTGTTGAAGATACCCTAAGGAGACTAAGATATGTGTATTACCGAGAGAACTTGTCTGCAGTCATCTACTGAATGCAGACACGTTTCAACATTTTATTAGGAATAAATCCATGTGTGTATGAACTGGAACCATAGCGGAAATACTTTTTAATTTACTCTCCTCTTAGACCAAATACCTATATTTTTCATTGACACTTTGGGAATTATCTGTATTGGTTAAGGAAGAGGGTCCTGAGGTTAACTAATTGGATTTGAGATTGTTACTTTACTGTTTAATATGCATGTCACTTTATACCAGCCCCTTAAGTCCTTTGTGCCTCATTCCTTGATCTGTAAAATGGTGACAATGGTATTGAGTATTCTGACACTGACCCTCTAAATTCAATGAGAGAACTACATTAGTGGCCTCATTAGGGAACCTAAAATGTGAGTATGTGATCAATTTCAACCATTATTACTATTACTGTTTTGCTGTTACTGTTGTTAATACTGTTGCTATTCACTGCTATGGTCCCATGCTATTTCCTTCCTTAACAAAACAAAGTTAACTCACACCTACAAATGCAGACTCTGAGACCACGGACATTAAGTGGAAATGGGAAGGCAAGAGTGGGCGTGATTAGAGCTGGGCCTGTAGCCCTCACAACACTTGTAAGCCAGGGTATGGTTAGGGCTGAGCTCTTGCCCTGTAGGCCCCAGGTTACCATGATGCTGATGAGCTGTCAGTCTCTCTTGCCTCTCATTTCCACATCCCAGACCTTGACATCTGTCAGACCCTAGCCCGAGTCCAGTCCTCAGTTCCAGTGACATGCTTTCAGTTTGACCTGAGTGTTCCTGTGTTCTGACACAGTCTTGAAGATAATATAGGCTTATATTACTCATTAAAAAAAGCGGATTTTTTTCCATATGGTATAATGAGGTCGTGCCATGGAGTCAGTTCTGACTCATAGTGACCCTGTATAGTGTTTCCAAGGTTGTAAATCTTTACATGAGTAAAAAACCTCCTTTTTCCCACAGAGCAGCTGGTAGATTCAAACTGCTGACCTTGCGGTTAGCAGCCTGAGTCATAACCACTACACTACCAAAGCTCCTTATGCATCACTTGTATGTCACCACCACTCGTCTGTCAGTTTGTCAAACTGTGGTGGCTTGCGAGTTGCTGTGATTCTGAAAGCAATGCCATCAGTGTTTTAAATACCAGCAGGGTCACCCATGGTGGACAGGTTTCAGATGACCTTCCAGACAAAGACAAACTAGGAAAAAAAGAGTGACGAATTACTTCAGAATATTTAGTCACTGAAAACCTTATGAACAACAGAGAAACACTGTCAGATATAGTGCCGGAAAATGAGCCCCTCAGGTTGGAAGGCACTCAAAATGCGACTGGGGAAGAGCTGCCTCCTCAAAGTACAGTTGACCGTAATGACGCGAATGGAGTAAAGCCCATGGGAGAAAAGCCCGCGGGACCTTCATTTGCTGGTGGGGCACAACTCAAAATGAAGAGAAACAGCTGTAAACATCCATTGAAAATAGGAACACGGAATGTACGGAGTATGAATCTGGGAAAACTGGAAGTTGTCAAAAATGAAATGCAATGCATAAACATCGATATCTTAGGCATTGGTAAGCTGAAATGGACTGGTATTGGCCATTTTGAATCTGACAACCAAATGGTTTACTATGCAGGGAATGACAAATTGAAGAGGAATGGTGTTGCATTCACTGTCAAAAAGAACATATCCAGATCAGTCATGAGGTACAACGCTGTCTGCGATAGGATAATATCCATGCACCTACAGGGAAGTCCAGTTAATGCCACTATTATTCAAATTCATGTACCAACCACTAAAGCCAGTGAGGACAAAATAGAAGAATTCTATCAACTTCTTCAATCTGAAATTGATCAA
>NW_006408562.1:10166132-10171391 GCF_000296735.1 Chrysochloris asiatica | reverse complement strand
GGAAGCAGCAGTCAAGAAATCAAATGATGTATTGCATTAGGCAAATCTGCTGCACAAGACCTTTTTAAAGTGTTGAAGAGCAAAGATATCAGCTTGAGGACTAAGGTGCACATGACCCAAACCATGGTATTTTCAAT
The DNA here is from genome assembly GCF_000296735.1 of Chrysochloris asiatica. Classification (NCBI taxonomy): domain Eukaryota; kingdom Metazoa; phylum Chordata; class Mammalia; order Afrosoricida; family Chrysochloridae; genus Chrysochloris; species Chrysochloris asiatica. The sequence goes on along the minus strand of NW_006408562.1, from coordinate 10,171,254 downwards.
AACCTCAGATGCATGTGAAAGCTGGATAGTGAATAAGGAAGACCATAGAAGAATTGATGCTTTTGAGCTATGATGTTGGAGGAAAATATTGAAAGTGCCGTGTGCTGCCAAAAGAACCAATAGATCTGTTTTGGAAGAAGTGCAGCCAGAGTGCTCCTTGGAGTACAAGATGGCCAAACTTCATCTCTCATACTTCAGACATATTGTCAGAAGGGACCATTCACTGGAGAAGGGTATCATGTTTGGTAAGGTGGAGGGTCAGAGAAAAAGAGGAAGATCCCCAACAAGATGGATTGGCAAAGTGTCAGCATCAATGGGCTCAAATGTGGCAACAATAGTGAAGTTGGCCCAGGATCAGGCAGTGTTTCGTCTTCTGTGCATAAGGTCGTTATGAGTCGGTACTGACTGAATAGCATCTACCAATAACAGCAACAACATAATAAGGTCAGGTTGAATATAGCCTATGTTAGACAGACTGTTGACTACTGTGAAAGACATTATATAATTAACGACATAAAACTTCTACTCTACAGAAAACTTAGAAATTCTTTTTTTTTTTTTTTTTTTTCAGTATATCTCACCCCCAGTACTTGGGTGCTTCTCTTCCTCTCATGGTTCCATTGCAAAGCAACTCATGGTGGCAGAATTCGGCTTACACCAAATCTTCTGGGTCTAAGGGAGTGGTCTTAGCTACTTTGCATCTGTATCTTTTGCATTTGTTTTCAAAAGAGAATCCAAAATTATACCTGCTACTACTTTTTAAAAAATTGCATCTGCCCCTACAAATTCATTTCCCCTCTTTGAAATTTACAGGAGAGAAGCAAAGAAAGTAGTTTAACCAAGAGTAACATTGAAGAAAACAAGTGAAAACCTAAATAAAGATGTGTGGTTATAAAGTAACCTCTCAGGCTATCAAGAAATCCTAGTGATGCTTTTTAAAATTTCTTTAAGAGAATTATATTATGATTCTTTTTAAACTATAGCCATGCTATTGGTGTTATTAAGTGTCTAGAGTCATTCTGACTCATAGTGACCCTGTATAGGACTTCCGAGGAGCAACTGCAGGTTTGAATAACCAACCTTGTGGTTAGCAGTACAGTGCTTATACTACAGTGCCTCACCAGGATTCCACTATAGCCAGAACACATCAAGTAATACACAACTCTTAGGTTTTTGATAATTTATTCTCTTCAAATGAGTTTTATTCACCTAACAACTGTGGGTTAATGCACTGGTTTGGAAAGTCGGTTTGAACCGTACGGGTGGTGGTTCAAACTCTCCAGTCTCTCCTCAGAAACCCTATACAGGGTCACTATGGGTCAGAATCGACTTGATGACACTCAACAACTTTAGGGACAACCATCTGAAAAGCACTGGCTTCTAACTGCAAGGTCAGCAGTTCAAACCCACCAGCTGATCCTTAGAAACCCTTTACAGGGTCACTATGAGTCAGAGCCAACTCGATAGTATTTGATAACATGATATCTTTAGGTCATAGATGTCTGTTCTTTCCTGAAAAAATTTGATCTTCAATGCATATATGCCAGTCATGTGCCTGTGAATCTAAACCAAAGATCCACAAATACATAGCTACACAGGTTTTCTTTGGAAAAAAAAAAATGTCACTCAGTTTACAAACCTGGGGAACAAATAGTAAACAGAAAAGGGATGGAAAAAGAGGGAACCACTGTAACTTTCCATTCTTATGCTACATTACGAGCAAATGTGTTGATAGTTATTTCCACCAATTTAAAACACTACTGATAATTTAATCTTCGGAAATTAAATCTAACACTACTTACCTAAAATGTAAGCTTTAGTTTATTACTTTGTTGATGTGTTATATAATAATTAATGAAGTAGAGAATAGTTTCAAACCTAAAATATAATGCTTTCCGTAATAATTAGAAAAAAACTGAAAATGATATTACAACATATAGTATACATTGTATGCAAGCTAATAGTCTATTTATCAAATGACCAATGGCCAGAAAAATTCTCTAAAGCTCTCAGGGATTACTAAGAATCTAATTCTATAGCTTAATTGTATATTCAATTATATTCTATAATATTTGACTACTTTTTTAGTTAATAAAGAAGAATACACGGTAAATCAAGTCTTCTCTCTACGCCATGGAATAATTTTGAATAGGAGATATTACTTCTTGCTTTAAAATTAGTGTCAAAAGGCTTTTACTATGTAAATATTATGCAAGCATGTTTTCTTTTCTTGAGCCTGAAAACTCACATCAGAGCCTTAAAATTAAATTAACATGTCCATGGAATCATTCATGAAACTAGAGTTTCAAGATGAAATGTGATTATATAGGCAAGATTTGTATCATTCTGTTAAAAAACAAAAAACAAAAAAACCATTGAACTACTATAGCTTTTGACCTCTATAAACACTGTAATGACATTGTAAAATAACACATACCAAGAGCAACTCTAGCAGCAGACGCATCATAATTGATCCAGAAGGACACCCAGGATAGAATCGTAATCAGTATCGAAGGCATGTAAGTCTGAAGAATGAAGTATCCAATATTTCTCTTCAACCGAAAGCTCAGTGAAAGTCGAGGATAGGCACCTGAGACAGAGAAACAAGGGTTGTTAACTCTAGGCTGTATACCACTGCCCAAATAGTATGCTGTGAGATCTGTGGTCAAGAGCGTGCACTTGAGGCACCAGGCTAAGCCCATAAGCTCACAGCATGCTTCTGTCTGCCTGTTATTTGACTAATGGCATTTATAGAGAGACTAGAATGGGTGAAGTACTATAGTCTATTTATAAGGTTATGGCAATGAGCTAAATGATCCAGAACTATCCTTGGCAATCTCTGGAAAAGCTCATAGGTTAAAATAAAAAATGTTGTCCAATGTCTTGTTTATATTTTGCTGGATTATTGTTCCCTTCTCCATTGTCAACAGATTTGACTCATGACTTTATTAGGAGAACTTGCTTCTGCCAGCTATCCTCTCAGTCCATCCAGAGAAACTAGATAAAAATTCTTTTACGTCAGTGGTGTTGGAGGCACTGGTCCTCGGCTATGTGATATTGCTCAGGGACCACCTGGAAATGGAAGAAGCAAAGATAGAGTTTTCATCCCAGAGAAAGGCTATCGTTTGCTCTGAAATGCTATCTCTCATTACAAGAACGGCAGTAAAGAGAGCCTGGAGACACATGCGGTTGATTCTTATAGGCAAATTCTAGCACTAATACAGGCCTGGCATCCAATGTGAGGTGGCCCTCATCCTGAAAAAAGGACCACAGCCGAAAATGGGGATGTTCCTTTGCCCATCAAGCACCACACATTCTTGAAAAGCCTGGTGGTAAACAATTTGTAGACAACTTTGTCCCATGTATCTTGGACATGTTATTAGAAGGGACAAGTCCCTGGAGAAGGACATCATTCTTTGTAAAACAGAGAGTCAGAAAAAAAGAGGAAGACCCTCAATGAGATGGATTGACACAGTGGCTTCAACAATGGCCTCAAGTGTAGCAATGATTGTGAGTATAGCCCAGGGCCAGACTGCATTTCATTCTGTTGTACACAGGATCATCGTATTAGTCTGGATGCTCTAGAGAAGCAAAACCAGTGAGGCTTGTAGATGCATATTTATATACAGAGATTTATCTCAAGGAAATAGCTCATGCAATTGTGGTGGTGGTGGTGGTGGTATGCTGCGGAGTCGATTCTGACTCATAGTGACCCTGAGTTTCCAAGATTGTAAGTATTTACAAGAGCAGAAAACCTCATCTTTCTCCTGCAGAATGGCGGAATGGCTGAATGGCTGGTAGTTTCAAACTACTGACCTTAAGTTTAGGAGCCCGACTCGTAACTACTAATGTTAAGTCTGAAGTCTGCGAGTCAGAACAGACTGGATTCTAGAAGTATCTCTGGAAACTTCTCATCCAACACCATAACTCAAAAGCATCAATTCTTCTATGTACTTGCAGGGGTGAGATCAGCAGGTCAGATGGCAAGATGCTGGATACAGATGATGAGGATTCCAAGATCAGCAGGTAAGACTTGATTCACAGGTTGTGAAAGCTGCTGAATCCCAAGATTTTCAGGCAATAAGGCAGGTTGCTAGCTCAAGTCCAAATAACCAGAGGTCAGATGGTCATGAGCTTGATGCAGTTTGAGATTGAGGAAGAAGCCAGAGAGCTTTACCAGGAGCATCTGGTGGGTTTGAACTGACATCTTTGTGGTTAGCAGGTCAAGTGCTTATCCTGCAGCACCACACCAGGACTCATAACTGCAGACGTCCTTATTGTGTGATCTGATATAATCACTTCCATGATGGATCTGCTATGAGCAGAAAATCATAACTGGAGCCCTGGTGTGGCACTGTAGAATAAGCATTGGACAGCAAACTGCAAGGTCAGTGGTTTAAACCCACCAGCCACTTCTCAGAAACCCTATATAGGATATCTATGAATTAGAACTGACTGTTGTTGTTGTTAGGTGCCATCCAGTCGGTACCGACCCATAGTGACCTTATGCACAGCAGAATGAAACCCTGCCCGGTCCTGGGCCAACCTCACTACTGTTGTGTCTGTTGTTGCTGATGTCAGGTGCCATCGAGTCGGAACCAACTCTAGACAGCTCTTAATAGCAACAATACATCATAACTTCCACACAAGTGAGAATCATGACCTTAGTCTAGTTGACACACAACCTTAACCATCACAATCCACTCCTGGTCAACTTAGCACTTATATGTTGTTGTTGTTGTTAGGTGCCATCGAGTCGGTACCGACTCATAGTGACCTTATGCACAGCAGAACAAAACACTGCCTGATCCTGGGCCAGCCAACCTCACTACTGTTGCCATGCTTGAGTCCATCCATGTTGCCACTTGGCCAATCCATCTCGTTGGGGGTCTTCCTCTTTTTCTCCAACCCTTCGCCTTACCAAACATGATATCCTTCTCCAGCGACTGGTCCCTCCTGACAACATGTCAGAAGTATGAGAGATGACGTTTGGCCATTTCGGCCTACAAGGAGCACTCTGGCTGCAATTCTTCCAAAAAAGATCTATTGGTTCTTTTGGCAGCCCATGGCACTTTCAATATTCTCCTCCAACACCATAACTCAAAAGCATCAATTCTTCTAC
>NW_006408562.1:10164240-10166032 GCF_000296735.1 Chrysochloris asiatica | reverse complement strand
CAACTTCTTCAATCTGAAATTGATCAAACATGCAATCAAGATGTATTGATCATTACTGGTGATTGGAATGCAAAGGTTGGGAGCAAAGAGGAAAGAGTGGAAACTACTGCCTTGGTGATAGAAATGATGCTGGAGAATGCATGATAGAATTCTGCAAAATCAATGATTTATTAATTTCAAATAACTTCTGTGGACAGCATAAGAGACAACTACACACATGGACCGCACCAGATGGAATACATAGAAATCAAATTGACTATAACTGCAGAAAGAGACTGTGGAAAAGCTCCATATCATCAGTGAAAACAAGGCCAGGGGCAGACTGTGGAACAGACCATCAATTACTCATCTGCAAATTAAAACTGAAGCTGAAGAAAACGAAAACAAGCCCACGAGAGCCAAAATATGACCTTGAATATATCCCACTTGAATATAGAGATCATCTGAAGAACAGATTTGATACATTAAACACTAAAGACCGAAGACCAGAAGAGTTGTGGGATGACATCCAGAACATCATACGTGAAGAAAGCAAAGTCATTAAGAAGACAAGAAAGAAGGAGAAGGTCAAAATGAATGTCAGAAGGGACATTGAAACTTAACTCTCCAGCATAGAGATGCTAAAGCAAATGGAAGCAATGAGGAGGTCCAAGAGCTGAACAGAAAATTTCAAAGGTCAGCTCAAGAAGATAAGGCCAAATATTACAACAAAATGTGCAAAGATCTGGAATCAGAAAACCAAAAAGTAAGAATGTGCTCAGCATTTCTCAAGCTAGGGAAACTGAAGAAAAAAATCAAGCCTCAACTTTCGTTATTGAAAGACTCTCTGGGCAAATTACTGAATAATGCAGAAAGCATCAAGAGAAGATGGAAGGAATACACAGAGTCACTGTACCAAAAGGAAATGGTTAATGTTCAGCCATTTTAAGAGGTAGCATATGATTAAGAGCCAATGATACTTAGGGAGGAAGTCCAACGTGCATTGAAGGAATTGGCAAATAACAAGGCACCAGGAATTGATGGATTGAAAATTGAAATCTTTCAAGAAAGTGAGGTAGCACAGGAGACACTCACTCATCTCTGCCAAGAAATCTGGATGACTGATTAGAGGAGATCTGTATGTGTGACCATTTCAAAGAGAAGTGACCCAACGGTATGTGGAAATCATCAGACAATCTCTTTGATATCCCATGCAAGTAAAGTTTTGTTAAAGGTAACACAGAAACAGCTGCAGGGATACATCAACAGAGAACTTCCAGAGGTTCAAGTCAGATTCAGAAGAGGCCGTGGAACAAGGGATATCATTGCTGATGTTAGATAGATCTTGGCTGAAAGCAGAGATTATCAGAAAGATGTTTACCTGTGCTTTATTGACTACACAAAGGTTTTTGATTGTGTGGATCATGACAAGCTATGGATAACATTGTGAAGTATGAGTATTTTTGAACACTTAATTGTGCTCATGAGCAATCTGTACCTGGAACAAGAAGCAGTTGTTCTAACCAATCACAGGAACACTGAATGGTTTAAAATTAAGAAAGGTGTGCGACAAGGTTGTATTCTTTCACCACACTTATCCAACCTGTATGCTAAGCAAATAATTCGAGACGCTGGCTTATATGAAGAAAAACATGGCATCAGGATTGGAGGATGACTCATTAACAACCTGCAATATGCAGATGATACAACCTTGTTTGCTGAAAGTGAAGAGGACTTAAAACATTTACTGATGATCAAAGAGCTCAGCCTTCGGTATGGATTACATCTCAATGTAAAGAAAACAAAAATCGTC
>NW_006408562.1:10064320-10158385 GCF_000296735.1 Chrysochloris asiatica | reverse complement strand
TGGTTCTTTTGGCAGCCCATGGCACTTTCAATATTCTCCTCCAACACCATAACTCAAAAGCATCAATTCTTCTACAGTCTTCCTTATTCACTGTCCAGGTTTCGCATGCATATGAGATTACTGAAAATACCGTGGCTTGGGTCAGGCACACCTTAGTCCTCAAGCTGACACCTTTGCTCTTCAAAGGTCTTGTGCAGCAGATTTGCCTAATGCAATACGTCATTTGATTTCTTGACTGCTGCTTCCATGAATGTTGATAGTTGATCCAAGAAGAACGAAGTCCTTGACAACTTTAATCTTTTCTCCACTGATAAGGATGTTGTTTATTGGTCCAGTGGTGATGATTTTTTTTCTTTACATTGAGATGTAATCCATAATGAAGGCTGTGCTCTTTGATCATCAGTAAATGTTTTAAGTCCTCTTCACTTTCAGCAAGCAAGGTTGTATCATCTGCATTTTGCAGGTTGTTAATGAGTCATCCTCCAATCCTGATGCCATGTTTTCTTTATATAAGCCAACTTCACGAATTATTTGCTCAGCATACAGGTTGAATAAGTATGGTGAAAGAATACAAACTTGTTGCACACCTTTCTTAATTTCAAACCATTCAGTGTTCCCATGTTCTGTTCGAACCACTGCCTCTTGGTCCAGGTACAGATTGCTCATGAGCACAATTAAGTGTTCCGGAATACTCATATTTTGCAACTATATACATCTCTGTATATATACATCTCCTTAAATCATATACAGTCTCTAAATAAAGACACTTGCAGCCAGAAACACACTAACCCTGTTTGCATCTTATATTTTATAAGCAAGCAGGAAAAAAAGTTGATGTAAACATATAAGTAAGAAATAGAACAATTTCAGCCCTCATTTCAGCAACTGGTCATCTGGTCATAGCTGGTAATCAGAACTACCTTCTTTCACCACCAATTTTGTATTCCATTTGCTCTCAGAAAGCTCTCAGCTGGTCATGGTTCTTTGTCTGGTGTGGTGAATCAAATTTTCATGCTTGGGCAATTTGGGCCATTACTAGTCATATTAAACTTGGGTTGCTTTAGTTTTCCATTGACTTTAGTCACAAGGCATGCTAAGAAATATTCTGTATTCTAGACATACTCTTCTGTACCTCCATTATGTAATATCAATCTGATTTCTCTTTGGTAATTAAGATCAGCCCCAAAAGCCCACACAGTAACTTCCTTCTCACTGATCTCGTCTCTGTCATCCAGAAGCATGAGGATCCCAAAGTGGTCAGGTAGCATTCTTAATTTCAAGTTAAATGGAGTGAATAATATGCCTGCACATGGAAGTATCCCTTCCTTTCGAACTAAGAACTCATGATCTGCAAAGTATAGGGTTGAAGGAATAGGAAGCACAACTTTTGCAAGTAGGTCAGTAGGGGTAGCAGTGAATGGTGCCACTCTCATTTCCATTCCTTGGTTCCTGGACCCACATATTCCACCTATAGGAGAAATAGACCATGGTGGAGAGCTTATACAGCCTCCTGGAGAATGTTGTACCAATCCTGCAAGGTTTTGCCACCTAGCTGGTGCTATAATTGTGTCTTCAGAAGAGCATTTCATTGTTCTATTAAGCCAAACACTTTAGGATGTTGGTGACTATGGTAAGAACAGTGAATTTCATGAACAAGAGCCCACTGCAACATTTCATTTCCTATAAAGTGAGACTTTTGATCTGAGACAATGCTATGTGGATGTGGTTAAGGCATTCACTAAGTTCACAGATGGTAGTTTGGGCAGAAGACATATCTGTGTCCAAAGTGTCTATTCCAGTAAAAAGAAAACACTGCCCTTTTCAAGATTGAAGTGATCTAAAGTAATCAATTTGCCACAAGGTTATTGATTGATTGCTCAAGAAGAGGTTCCATATTAGGGACTCAGTGTTGGTCTCTGCAGCCGGCAGATTGAGCACTCAGCAGAAGTTGTAGCTAAGTCAGCTTTAGTGAGTAGAAGTCCAGGTTGCTGAGCCCAGGCATAACATTGATCCTTGCTATGTTGGTCACTATTTTCATGAGTTCACTGGGCAATGATAGGAGTGAGTGACTGGGAAAGAAGATGACTGGTTCCATATAAGGTATCATCCATGCTATCCACTTGACTGTTAAAATTCTCCTGAGCCAAGATCACCTTTCAGTGAGCATTCACATGAGACACAAATATCTTCACTTCTTTGGACCATTCAGAGAGGTCTATCCACATATATCTTTCCCATATTTCCTTCTTACCAATTTTGCAAGTATGCTCTTTCCAAGTCCCTCACCATCCAGGTAATTTAATGGTCACAGCCCAGGCATCCATATAAAATGCCTATCTGGCCATTTCTCCTTCTAAACAAAGTGAAGAACTAGGTGCACTGACCTGACCTACCCATTGGAAGGATTTCCCGTTACCACTGTCCTTCAGGGAGGGCCCAGAATGGGGTTGCAATGTTGCTCCTGTCCACTTTCTATATACCGTGCAGAACTATCAGTTAATAAGCACATTTTTTTTTCATCCCCTGACTTCCTGTGAGGCCATAGGTTCAGACTGGTAGTGGAAAGGAAATGTTTCAGGAGTAAAGACCATGGGCAATTGATCCACTTTTTGTGCATCTTACTTGTGCCTTTAGGCTCTACTCCATGCTTATCTCCTATATACGTCTTCCATTTAATAATGGAGTGCAGCTGTTAATGTTCATGATGGGCAGATGAGGCTGCATGGTGTGTTTCTGGCCCATGGGTAGACATTCATCTACTAAGGCCCAACAAAAAGCCAAAATCTGTTTCTCAAAAAGAGAGTAGTTATCAGTAGAGGATGGCTGGATTTTGCTCCAAAAGTCCTACGGGTCTGTGTTATGATTTACCAAGAGACACCTGCCAAAGACTCCAAACAGCATCTGTATCTGCCAGTGATACTTGGAGCCCCAGTGGATCAGACAGCTCATCTGGCCCAAGTGGTAGAGCAGCTTCCATGGAAGCCTGAGCCTATTGCAAACCCTTGTTCAGAGTCCTGTGCAAAGCTAGCAGCTTTTTGAGTCATTTATTAAATAAACCAGATTAGATTTGGATATGTTACATCCAAAATCCAAAGAGACCAGGCATTGTGCCTCCTGTTTGGTTGTCGCAGGGGCATATTTCAGCATAACCAGCACCACTGTTGTGTTTGTTAAGTGCTGTCAAGTCCATTCTGACTCAGAGCAGCCCTGTAGAGGGCTTCCAAGAATCAGCTGGTGGGCTTGAACTACAAGCCTTGTGGTTAGCAGTCTAGTGGTTATACCACAGCATCACATCAATACCAATGGATGCTGAAAAAATTCACTAAGGTGTAAGGCACCTGGATTTCTGTCTAAGCCCCCTCCATCTAGCACACAAATCCACTCATCATCTGTCAATTGGTCGTATTGTGGTGGGTTGCATAATGCTGTGATGATGGAAACCCTACCATCTATGTTTCAAGTAGCAGAGCCACCCATTAGGAACAGGCTTCAGTGGAGCTGACAGACTAAGACAAACCAGGAAGAAGTAATAGACAGTCTACTTTTGAGGGATTAGTGACGGAAGCTCATGAAGAGTAGCAGAACATCATCTGATATAGCGCCAGAAGATGTGTTCCTCAGGATGGAAGGCACTACAAATGACTGAGAAAGAACTGTATCTTCAAAGCAGAGTGGACCTTAATGACATGGGTGGAGCAAAGCTTTTCGGATCTTCATTTATAACTGAAAATGAGAAGACTGCAGTAAACATACACTAATCATGAAAACATGTGCAAAGAGTGAATCTAGGGAAATTGGAAGTTGTCAAAAATGAAATGGAATGCAAAAAGGTCAATATCCTATGTATTAGTGAATGAAACGGACAGATTCTGGGCATTTAGAATTGGACCATCATATGGTTTACTCTCCCTGGAACGACAGATTGAAAATAAGTGGTGTCACATTCATTGTCAAGAAGAACATTTTAAAATCTGGCTTGAAGTACAATGCTGTCTGTGATCAGATAATATCCATAGGCTTACAAGGAAGATTCCTGGTGTGGCGCTATAGGATCACCACAGGACAGCGGTTCAAACTCACAAGCACGCCTTAGAAACCCTGTACAAGGTCACTTTGAGTTGGAACTGCTTCAACAGCACTTAACAACAACAGCAATAAAAGGAAGACTAGTTAGTGCAACTATTATTCAGATTTACACACCAACTATTCTAGCCAATGATGAAGAAACTGAAGAATTCTACCAAACAAGCAATCAGGATGATTTCTGGTGATTGGAATACAAACATTGGAAAGAAAGCTGCATGATCAATACTTGGAAAGTATGGCTTTGGTACTGAAGATCACATGATAAAGTTTTACAAGATCAATGACTGCGTAGTATATACCATATTTTTTCCCCCCAACAATATAAACAGTGACTATACAAACAGATCTCCCAGGTAGAATACAAAGACATTAATTTGACTACATCTGTGGGAAAAAAGTGATAGAAAAGCTCAATATCATCAGCTAAAACAAGGCCAAGGACAAACTGCTCATGTGTTCATGTGAAAGTTCAGACTGAAAAATCAAAACCAAACCAAATGTCATCAAGTTGATTCTGACTCAAAATGATCCGATATAGGGTTTCTGAAGATGTAAATATTTATGGGAGAGGAAAGCCTCAGATTTCTTCCACCGAGCAGCTGGTAACCTTGAACTGATGACCTTGTAGTTAGTAGATTAGTCTCATTTTACAGTGTTAAGAAGACCCCTCTTAATAGGTTGAAATTGTTGAAAATTAAAACAACTGTACGAGAGTCAAAATATAATTGCTAGTATTTCCCACCTGAATTTAGAGACCGTCTTAAAGAACATATTTGATGCATTTAACACTAATGACTGAAGACCAGACAAGTTATGGGATGATATCAAGAACATCATATATGAAGAAAGCAACAGTTTATTAAAAAGACAGGAAAGAAGGAAGAAACCTAAGTGGATATCAGAAGAAACTCTGAAACTGGCTTTTGAATGAAGAGCAGCTAAAGCGACTAGAAGAAATGATGAAGTAAAAGAGCTGAACAGTACATTTGAAAGGGCATTTCAAGAAGACAATGTAAGGTATTCTAATGAAATGTGGAAAGAACTTGAATTAATTAATCAAAAGGGAAGAGCACACTCAACATTTCTCGACCTGATAGAACTAAGGAAAAAAAAAATCAAGTCTCAAGTTGCAATATTGAAGGATTCTGTGGGCAAAATGAAATTCTGGTATGGCAATGTGGGGTAATACACCAAACTGCAAAGCCGTTTGAACTGCAGGGTCAGCGGTTCAAGCTCACCAACCACTCTGCAGAAACCCTATACAGGATTGCTATGGGTCAGGATCAACTCAATGGCACTCAACAACAACAAGAACAATGGGCAAAACGCTGTTGTTGTTAAGTGCCATTGAGTTGGCTCCAACCCATAGCAACCCTGTGTAGGGTCTTTGAGGAGCAGCTGGTGAGTTTGAACCACCAGCCTTGCAGTTCAAACCAACTTTGCAGTCCAGTACATTAACCCACAGTGTCACACCAGGATTTCATGGACAAAACAGAATTCTTCAATGTTGTAATCTCCTTGTGTGACACTGTAGGAGCACTGGACTGCTAATCACAAAGCTGACAGTTCAAACCTACCAGCCGCTCATTGGAAACCATGTACAGGGTTGCTATGAGTTGGAACAGACACAACAGCTCTTAACAGCAACAATGGGCAAAATATTGAACAATGCAGAAAGCATCCAAAGAAGATGGAAAGAATACACAGTCACAGTACCAAAAAAGATTGGTTGATTTTCGTCCATTCCAAGAAGTAGCATATGATCAAGAACCAGTGATACTGAAAGAGGAATTCCAAGACACAATGAAAGTATTAGCAAAATGTTTCAACAGATTGAGGCAGATCTGAAAGAACTCACTAGTCTATGTCAAGAAGTTGGGAAGATGGCTACCTGGCCAACCAATTGAGAGAGACTCATGTTTATGCTCATTCAAAAAAAAAAAAAAGTAACCCAACAGAATATGTGAATTACCAAAAAATATCACATGCAATAAAATCTTGCCGAAGATAATTCAAAGACAATTACAGCAGTACATAACTAGAGATTTGTCAGAAACTCAAGCCAGATTAAGAATAGGACATGGGACAAGGAATATTATTGCTGATGTCAGATGTAACTTGGCTGAAAGTAGAGTGCCAGAAGGATGTTTGCTTGTGGGTTTTTTGTTTTTTTTAACTATACAAAGGTATTCTACTTTGTGGATCCTAGTAAAGTATGGATAACATTATAGAAATAGGAATTCATAACACTTAATTGTGTCACACAGAAACTGTACATAGATCAAGAGTCAATCATTATAATGGAACAAGTGGACACTTTGTGGATTCAAAACGAGAAAGATGTTCATCAGGGTTGTATTCTTTTACCACACTTACTTAGTTTCTCACCTAAACAAGTAATCCGAGAAGCTGGACTCTGAAGAAAACTTGGTATTAGGATTGGAGTAAAGCTCAATCACAGCCTGTAAAATGCATATGATACAAATTTTCTTGCTGAAAGCAGAAAGGGCTTACTGATTAGGCACTTACTGATGAAGATCAAAGACTACAACCTTAGATATGGGTTGCACCTCAATGTAAAGAAAACAAAAATCCTAACACGTGCACTAATAGGCCATGTCATGATAAAAGGAGAAAAGACTGAAGCCAATGATTTAATTGTATTTTGACACTCGTGGAAGCAGCAGTCAAGATACAATATACTGTATTGAGAAAATCTGTTGCAAAAGACATCTTTAACATGTTAATGACCAATGACATCACTTTCAGGACTAAGGTGTGCCCGACTCAAGCCATGATGATTTCAATGGCCTCATATTCATGTGAAAGCTGGTCAAGTTAATAAGGAAGACTGGAGAAGAAGTGCTGCATTTGTATTATGGTGTTGGTGAAAAAACATGGAAATTAACATGGACTGCCATAAGAATGAATACATTTGTCTTGGAAGAGGTAAAGTCAGAAAGTTCCTTAGGTTCAAACATGGTCAGACCATTTCAGGTACTTTGGACATATTATCAAGAGGGACCAGGCCGTAGAAAAGGACATGATGCTTGCTGTTGTTGTTGTGAAGTGCCATCAAGTGGGTTCCGACCCATAGCGACTCTGTATAGGGTTTCTGAGGATGCTTGATAGAGGTCAGCATAAAGCAGGAAACCTTTCAAGGGAGTGGATTGTCACAGTAATTGCAACAATGGGTTCAAACACAGAAACAATTATAGCTTGACACAGGACCAGATGGGAGTAGGGTTTCATTCTGTTATATGTAGGGTCACTATGAGTAAGAACTGACTCAAAGGCACATAAGAACAACAATAGTACTCAAATGTCTTACCAATAAGTGTAGTCACTGATATCCCTTCCTTAGTAGGTTAAATAAGCAAAATATCATCAAAGTAGTGGAACAGTATAATGTATTCTGGAGGGACAAGACAATCAAGGTCACTGTGGTCCCTAAATGATGACATAGTGCTGGAGAGTGGCTGTATGCTTGAGGTAGGACAGTGAAGTATATTGCTGCCTTTGCCAACTGGAGGCAAATTACTTTTGCTGATTCTTTGAAACTGCAACTTAGAACATGGCATTGGCCAGATCAATAGCTCAGATTCAGGTTCCGGTTCTATTACTTTGCTCAAACAATGAAACCACATCTGGAGCACCAATTGCATTTGTAGTCACCACCTTGTTAAGTTTAAGATAATCCTTTGTCATTCTCCAAGATCGATCGATTTCCCATAGGCCAAATAGACAAGTTAAATGGGGATGTGGTGGGGATCACCACACCTGCATCCTTCAAGTCCTTAAAGGTGGTGGTTATCTCTGCAATCCATCCAGGTATATGGTATTGCTTTGGTTTGCTATTTTCCTATGAAATGGGAGTTGTAATGACTTCCACTCTTCATTTTCTAACATAATAGCCCTTAGTTCACATGTCAGAGAATCCAAAGGTAGGGGTGTACAAATTACGGAGTTTGTCTATTTAAATTATGCATTCTGGAACTGGGGAAATCACTGCAGGATGGGTTCAGTGGTCTGTTGTGAGATGGACATGCGCTAAAACTGCAGAATAACCTCACCTCTCAATGTCCCTATTCTAACTGGTGGATCACAGAAATGTTCTGAGTATCCTGGAATTAGTGTAATTCAGAGTTTCTGAAAACCCTGATAATTTCCTTTCCTTGAATGAACAATTACTCTTATAAAAGACTGAATCCCTCTAGGGAAGGCTGGGAGAAAGATTATTTATCTGTGGCCGTGTACTGGGGTCCTTCCTCAAGGGTACCTTGTCTCTACTGTTTTCAAGGGGCTGTTGGTCTGTAAACTAACTCAAGTCTGGGAATTGATTGAAAGGTCATATCTCTAATCGGGTATTTAATTTAGAACGCCATCCATTTGCTATAGAATTCTACCACTTCTATACTTCTCATCTATTTCATTCCCAAAGACACCTGACCTAAGTAGCCAAGTTGAAACAGGTCCAACTATTCTGATTCCCCTGTTGTCCATTACAGTAAGTACATATACCTTGTCATTATAGACTATGTGCTGCGCTTCGGCCCCTACCACCATAGGGTTCGGAGTCCTGGTGTGATGCTGTGGGTTCATGCACTGAACTACAATGTCGGTTTGAACTGCAAAGTTGGTGATTTAAGCTCAGCAGTCACTCCTAGGAAACCCTATAAACTCATAGAGTCACTATGAGTCAGAGCCCACTCGATGGCACTTAACAACAAGAACCATAGGGTTCAGTTAGCCCAATTTTATTAGGTGTCTTACCTCAGTAAAGGAGTTCTGGTAGCGTAGTGGTTACGAATCGGGCTGCGAACCTTAAGGTCAGAGGTTCAAAACTACCAGCCGCTCCGCGGGAGAAAGATAAGGCTTTCTACTCTGTAAAGATTTACACCTTCGGAACCCCTGTACAGGGCCGCTATGCGTCAGAACTGACCTGATGGCACTTAACAACAACAACAACCTCAATAAGGGCAGTTCTTAATGTCAGATTTGATTGACATAAAACAGCAATCACAGAAGTCTACAAGGATGCTGGGGCTCCCCTCACAAATTTGTTTCTCACCATGTGGTAAATGGTGTATTCTCTTGGTTCTCTATGAGAAGATCTAACCTGATCATTTCATTCTAACATGTTAATTTCCCTAAGACTTTGTTAACCTTCTTCTATAGTATACCAAGGCAGATCTGGCACTGCAATTTGAATTGTTGTAGGACACCACATAATCCATGCTGCAGTGAACCAACAAAATAAACAATTGGATCCTGTCCTTTCTTCTTTAGCCAAAACACTGAATAAAGAATTTGTGCTTAGTGGGCCCAAGTCAATAAAAGTCAGACTGATCGGACTTTTGTTTCTTGCACAGTTATCCCATACCTTAACAGCCATGTCTGTTTGTATATATTAGAAAAATCAAGCAATTAAAAAAATTTTTTTTGCAGGGTAGCATACCTCTTCCTGGGTCACATTTTGTACTTCACCTTCAGGGGATTGATGGACTAAAGTTTAGTTATAGATCTAGAAGCAAAAAAAGGTGGTAGGGGGGTGGATCCTGGGGGCATTCAGCAATGTCTTGTAAGACATCTGCTTCAGACACTGTTCAGACAACTCTCCAGGTGCTTCTCTGAGAGATGTCACAAAGACTCATCAGGCACAGCTGGAGTCATCTTATCAGATGGAGTTTAGAGGGCTGGGTCTGTTGGCAGGAGGGATTCACAGGAACTTAGAAGTTCAGTGTCCCCAGCTTCCTGATGATCTGTATGTATATATATATACCCCGAGTACAGGATATAATTTCATCCTGAAAGTCCTCACATTAACTTCAGACCACAATTGAGGTGGCAAATTCAATTGAGATTGTAATTCAGTTACGATAATGTTAAGGTCTGGTCATTGGCAACATCTACTCTGTGACTGTAAGAAATAAGGCATTGATTCAGGGCACAAATGGCAACTTTGAAGTTTATGAGCTATGACACCAAAGCCATCTCTTTCTTTCTCCCCTTTGTCTAGCATAAATTAAACCAACCAACCAGCTTTCCTATATTGCTCATTCTAACAAATTGCAGAAAAGTATGAAACATGCAATCACCAAGAGCTTTGCTTCTCACCAATACTTGATCTATTTGTCGTGATATTTTGCATCTTCATGCTGCCATCTCATGCCATAGATTAACAGCGTTGCTCTCTTTACCAGTGGAAGCAGAGTCTTCAGCACCTTTAAGACTCATCAGATTTGAGAACCAATTCAGAAAAGTCATCTTTACAATTTTGTTTCTCTTGAGCAACTCTCAGTACTAAATATCTTAGGCTGGGTTCTCTAGAGTAGCAAAATCAGTGAAGTTCTGGGGTGGCACTGAAGGGTAAGCACTGGACAACATAGTTTGAATCCACCAGTGGCTCTTCGGAAACTCTATATAAGGTCGTTATGGGTCAAAACCTACTCAACAGCACTTAACATATATATATTGGTTGTTAAGCACTGTCAAGTCAGTTGCGACCCTCTAGGGGGTTTTCAAGGAGCGACTGGTGAGCTTGAACCACCAACCGCAGTTCAAACAGACTTTGCAGTCTAGGACTTCATATATATATACATATAAAGTTTACTTACGTACTGTTGTTAAGTGTTGTGGAGTCTGTCCGACTCATAGTGACCCAATATAGGGTTTCTGAGATTTTTAATTTTTGTGAGAGCAGAAAGCCTGATCTTCCTCCTAATGGAGCAACTGGCAGGCTTGAACTGTGGACCTTGTAGTTTGCAGTCCAGTGCTTATCATTTGGAGCAACCACACTGATGTACATAGGTATATATTTTTATATGTGAGAGAGATTTAGCTCAAGAAAATGACTCACACAGTTGTAGAGGCTGCTAAGAGCCAAATCTATTAACCAGCTGTCAGAGGCTACTCCTGACCCATGTAGCTTCAGGGGCTCAGGAACCCAAAATTGGCAGGTCAGCCAATTGGCTGCTGGTTGCAAAGGTTGATGAATTCAAAACCAGAAGGTTAGGCAAAAGTCTACTGGAGCCCAAAGAACCACAGGGCAGATTATGACAAGCCAGATCCTTGCTCCAGATTGAGTAAAAAGTCAGAGAGATTTTCCATAATGTCCAGTATATTGGATGCAGGCCACACACCCAAGAAAACAGCTTTTCAACTTACTGCCTGCTCAGAGTATATCTCCTCATGGAGATGATTATTGTTGGTGTGTTTGTTAGGTGCAATTGATGGTGACCCCATGCACAACAGAATTAAACACTATTGGGTCCTCATAATTGTGTTTTCTCTTCTTGCTTCACACAAAGGGGGGCAGTAACCAGACACCATCTAGTTCTTCTGGTCACAGGGTCATAACTATTATAATGGAGACTGATGTTCACACATTCCTTTAGTCCACTGGACTAATTGATTCCAAGCATGCTTAATTTTCATTACTCTTTTTTCTTGTACACATGAGGGGACAAATACTTGCACTTTACATGGCTGTTCAAGGACTTTCAAGATCCCAGTCTTTATTCATCAAAGTAGGATGTAGAACATTGTCTTTAAGGCTTGTTGTTGGTAGGTGCCCTGGAGTCATTTCTGACTCATAGCAACTCTATGCACCACATAATGAAATACTGCTGGTCCTGGATTATCCTAACAATTGTTTTTACATTTGAGTCAATTGCTGCTATCACTGTGTCAATCCGTGTCTTTGGGGGTCATCCTCTTTTTTCGCTGATACTCCACTTTTCCAAGCATGATGTCCTTCTCCAGGGACTAGTCCCTCCTGATAACATGTCCAAAGTATGAAAGATGAAGTCTTGCCATCCTGGCTTCTATGGAGCATTCTGGCTGTCCTTCTTCCAAGGCCGATTTGCTTGTTCTTTTAGAAGTTCATGGTACTTCTAATATTATTCTCCAATGCTGTAATTCAAACACACAGATTCTTCTCTAGTCTTCTTACTTCCTACTTTCACATGTATATGAGACAATTAAAGTACCATGGCTTGTGCCAGGTGTACATTAGTCCTTACAGTGATATATTTGCTCTTTCACACTTTAGAGAGATCTGTTGCAGCAGACTCTCCTGATGCAATGTTGTAGTTGAAAAGTGCCCTTGAGTTGGTTCTGACTCATAGTGACTCTGCATAGGGTTTCTATGAAGCAACTTGTGGGTTTGAACTGCTGTCCTTGTGTTTATCCTACAGTGCCACACCGGTTCTTTTGATTTCTTGACTGCTGATTCCATGAGTGTTGATTGTGGATCCAAGCAAAAAGAAGTCTTTAACAGCTTCGATCTTTTCTCAGTTTATCATGATATTATTTATTGGTCCATTTGTGAGGATTTTTGTTTTCTTTACACTGAGGTGAAATCCATACTGAATGTTGTATTTTTTTATCTTCACCAGTAAGTATTTTTAGTCCTCTTCACTTCCAGCTAACAAAGTTGAATCATCTTCATTACACAGGTTTTTTATAATTATTCCTCTAATCCTGATGACATGGTCTTCATATAATCCAGTTTCTCAGGTTATTGCTCAGCATAAAGATTGAACAAGTATGCTTAAAGAATACAACCTTGGCGCACACCTTTCCTGCTTTTAAACTCTTCAATATGCTCTTATTTTGCTCTAACATTGGCCTCTTGGTCTATGTACAAGTTCCTCATGAACACAATTGTTGCTGTTGTTATAAGTGCTGTTGAGTTGGTCCCAACCCATAATGACCCTGTATAGAATTTCCTAGGAGCAGCTGGTGAGTTTGAATCGCTGACTTTACAGTTCAAACCAACTTTGCTATCCAATGCATTAATCCACAATGTCACACCAGGACTCCCATAACACAGTTAAATGTTCTTAAATACTCATTCTTCGCAATGTCATTCATAGTTTGTCATGTTCCACACAGTTAAAATTCTTCATATAGTACATAAAGTACAGGTAGACATTCTCCTGCATTCATAGTCTTTGGAGACTATGTTATGCCAAGGGATCATGGTTTCCCCTGAGACTATGATCCTGAGCCTGCCAGGCCCTGAAACTCTTTCCCTCAAGGTGTTTAGAAATGTCTAAGAAGTTTCTATCATTGTGTTCTCTGCATGCTCCACCACATTTATAGATGACTTTACAGCAAAGGTAAATATCCATATTTTTCTTTAGTGCTTTTTTTTCTGTTTATTTTTCTCTTCTGCATTTTTTTTTTTTTTTTCCTCTTTTTGGACATTGCAGTCTTTTCTCTAGCTGATGTCTTTTTATTTTCTCCTTCATTATTTTATTTATTTATTTGCTGTTGTTTGTGTGTTTGTTTTTTCTCCTGTGCATGTGTTTTCTCTTCTTTCCTCACACAAAGGGGGGCAGTAACCATGCCCATACAGCCCAGTCACAACTCTACCATCTGCAGCTCCACCCACTGGGCAAGAACCAATACCAACTGCTATGCACCTGTTCAATGGCAACAGCTGACATCAACTAAACCCATCCTAAGCTTAGCTTATGAGAAACAAATGGAAAACTGTGCACAAACTTCCATTCTCTAATCACACACATCAAGAAGCAGTTGGCAAGTGCCTAAGCACACGCCAACACAGAATTGTTAATTAAAAGCAAATACAGCAACACCATAATGCCTCAGAGGCTACAGACAATTTCTATTCACATGAAGAAACAAGACAGAGCAAATTATTAACCAAGAAGCAGGTCCAGAGCAAGTTTTTGAGGAAGAAACGGCATTGGGACTCCCTGAAAAAGAATTTGAAAGAACAATCTTTAGGCATCTTTAACTGATTGAGAGAAAGGTTGAGAAAAGTAAGGAAAAAATCAGGGGAACAAACAAAACACATGAAAGATTCGAGACAATATAAAATCTGCAAATAGAAATCAAGACTAATAATAAAATTTCACAAAATACATTGCATGGGAAAAAAGATTAGATTTGAATAAATGGAAGACTGAATGAGTGAACTTGAAGAAAAATCTCTCAATACTAGTATTCCAAAAGAACAGTCAGAAAAAGAACTGAGGAAACCCTAAGATCCATGCAGGACAACATAAAGAGGAATAACTTATTATTTTGTAATTAGAATTCCAGAAACTGTACATCTCCAAATTCTTAGTAAGCAGGACACACATTCAGGACCAATACCAGAGCCTGAGAGTGCTGGCCATGCACAGGAACTGAAGACTAACTCTGGCTTATCCAAATCCCAGACAGTGAAGAAAGCTTATTGGTCTGTGCCCACTCTAACAGCTGCCAGAAGCAGGCATAGATTTTCCCTTCATCAAGAATACTGAATGATTTCTATAAATTTCAAAGGATAATAATAGTAAGGTGGGCACTGATGAGAAGATAAATTTTTAAATGAGAAGTCAGAAAACATTTCTAGAGTTAAATATGAGTTGAAAATTATATGAAAAATACAGAACACAGATGGTGAGAAATAGAAGGTAAAAATAGAGTGTTGCTAGAATTCTAGAAGAAAAGAAAAAGAGGAAAAGAGAATGGAGTAAAATTAATACTTGAAGAGATCATGGCTGACAATGCTTCAAAGATTGAAAATGGTTCACAAACTGCAAGAATAATAATTATAAACAAAACCACACTTGGTCATCATAATAACACTACTGAAAACCCCCAAATAAAGAAATTTTTTAAAAAAATCTACAAAGGAAAACATTACTTTCAAAGTTGCACCAATTAGAGCAAATGTCTTCACAAGAGAAACAATGGAAGCCAGAAAAAAAAAAAAATTTTTTTTAATGGTGTTTTCAAATGTAGAAGTCATGAATCTAGAATTCTATAAAGAGCAAATAATAAATATAATATTAGAGAGATCACATTTAGAAAAAAAATACTTGACAGAAATTTGTTACTAGGAGACCGACACTAAAGGAAATATTTTTTAAATGTTCTTTGTTGTTGTTAAGTGCCATTGAGTCGATTCTGACCCATAGCGACCCTGTCTAAGGTTTCCAAGGAGCAGCTGGTGAGCTTGAACCACCAACCTTGCAGTTCAAATGACTTTGCAGTCTGACTCATTAGCCCATTTTAGGCAGAAGAAAAATGTTCACAAATAGAGAAAAGGAGACAAAGGAAAGGATGTTTAACAAAGAAAAGATGACACTTATCGCACATATAAATGAATAATGACGCCAGTAAACAACAATAATAGCTTGAGAAGTTCAAACTACAATGAAATTTGCAATACCTAAAGACAGTAACATATATGAAGGAGGTTCAAAGAGTTTGTGGAAAATTGCCTTTATCTTTTAGTTAATTTTCCATAAGCTTTTAGAAGCCCCCTGGTATAGATCAAAAAGAGGAAATTAAGAGTTAAAGCATGCTTAAGTTCATAATGATGCAAACAGAGTAAAGCTTTCCAGACATTCATTTGCTGATGGGAGCAACTCAAAATGAGGAGAAACAGATGTAAACATCCACTAATATTCGGAACATGGAATGTATGAAGTATGAGTCTAGGAAAATTGGAAGTTGTCAAAAATGAAATGAACACATAAACATTGATATTGTAGGCATTACTGAGCTCAAATGGACTGATATTGGTAATTTTGAATCTCACAACCATATGAATTACTATGCCAGGAATGACAAAATGAAGAGGAATGGAATCACATTCATCATAAAAAAGAATATTTCAAGATGTATCTTGAAGTACAACACTGTCTGTGATACAATATCCACACACCTACAAAGAAGATCTGTTAATACAACTATTATTCAAATTTATACACCAACTACTAAAACAAGTGATAATGAAATTGAAGAATTCTACCAAATTCTTCAGTGCAAAATTCATCAAACATGCAATCAGGATGTGTTGATAATTACTGGCAATTGGAAGGCAAAGGTTGGAAACAAATAGGAATGATCAGTTATTGAAAATATGGCCTTGGTGATAAAAATGATGCTAGAGATCACATGATAGAATTTTGCAAGACCAATGATTTCTCCATTAAAAATACCTTTTTTAAACAAAATATAAGATGACTACACAGGTGAACCTCTCCAGGTGGCATACACAGAAATCAAATTGACTACATCTGTGGAAAGAAACAGTGGGAAAGTTCGATATTATCAGTCAAAATAAGACCCATGGCAGACTGTAGAACAGACCATCATTTGTTCATAAGCAAGCTCAGGGTCAAGCTGAAGAAAATCAAAACAAGTCCATGAGAGCCAACACGACCTTGAACATCTCCCACCTAAATTTAAAGATAATCTGAAGAACAGATTTTATGAATTAGACACTAATGACTGAAGACCAGAAGAGCTGTGGGATGATATCAAGAACATCATACAGGAAGAAAGAAAAAGGTCATTAAGAAGATGAGAAAGAAGAAAAATACCAAAATGGATGACAGAAGAGACTCTGATACTTGCTCTTCAGCATAGAGATGCTAAAGCAAATGGAAGAAAAGAGAAGATAAAAGAGCTTAATATAAAATTAAAAGGGTAGTTTGAGAAGACAAAGTGAAAGATCTGGAGTTAGAAAATCAAAAGGGAAGAACACCTAAGCATTTGTCAAGGTGAGGAAACTGATGAAATGTTCAAGCCTCGACTTGCAGTATTGAAGGATTCTATGGGGAAAATATTGAATGATACAGAAATCATCAGAAGAAGATGAAAAGAATACAGAGTCACTGTACCAAAAAGAAATGGTCTACACAGAGTAGACAGGGATGGGCAACTTGAATATTGGCTACCCAAAATGGGGGAGGGGGGCAGATACAAAGGCAAGAAGTGACTGCCTTATAAGCTTTTAAGAGGGACTCTAGCTCCAGAGGGTGTGGAGGAAGGTAGAATCTCCACTGAGTAGTATCCAATCTGTCTAGGCAGGGCTGATGAATAGGTCTCTTGTGATACAATAGTGAATAATTGTTATGAGGACTGATTGTGAGCATTGGAAATATAAAGGTAGACATTTTGTAGCAAGGAAGGGAGTGATTAACTTTGCAGTCTGGAGCAGAAGTCCTTGTGACCATCAAGGGAGAAGAGCGGAGAGCAGGACCCTACCCAGAGAGGCAGTGATGCCTGCTTTGGAGGCAGAGACAATGACTTGGAGAGATGAAGCAGCGGGGGACTTTAGACCCAGAGAGGGAGAGGCGCTGTGTGCTGACAACCGGGGGGGAGGGGGCTTGTAGGATATACCCTTTGGTTGGTTGATGATGCATGGAGGGGATAGTAACCATGGCAATAAAACAATATAAGATAGGATAAATGTAAAACTAATGTTCTCCCATGTAAATTATCACATAATTAACAATAAAACACTAAAAAAAAGAAATGGTCAATGTTCAATCATTTCAAGAGCTAGCATAAGATCAAGAGCCAATGATACTGAAGGAAGAAGAGACTGAAGGAAGAAGTTTAAGGTGCACTAAAGGCATTGGCAAGGAACAAAGCACTGGAAAATGATGGAATACAAATTGAAATCTTTCAACAAACTGATGCGGCAGTGGAGGCACTCACTCATCTATGCCAAGAAATTTGGAAGACAGTTGTCTGGCCAAATGATTGGAAGAGGTCCATGTTTGCGCTCATTCCAAAGAGAGGTGACTTAATTTTTGTTGTTGTTAGGTGCCATCAAGTCGATACTGACTCATAGCGACCCTATGCACAGCAGACTGAAACACTGCCCAATCTTGGGCCAACTTCACTATCGTTGCCACGCTTGAGCCCACTGATGCTGCCTATTTGCCAATCCATCTCTCTGGGAGTCTTCCTCTTTTTCTCTGACCCTCCACTTTATCAAACATGATATCCTTCTCCAGCGACTGGTCTCTCCTGACAATATATCTGAAGTAGAGAGAAGAAGTTTGGCCATCCTGGCCTCCAAGAAGCACTCTGGCTGCACTTCTTCCAACACAAACCTATTGATTCTTTTGACAGCCCATGGCACTTTCAATATTCTCCTCCAACACCATAACTTAAAAAACATCAATTCTTCTAAGGTCTTCCTTATTCACTGTCCAGCTTTCGCATGCATATGAGGTTACTGAAAATACCATTGCTTGGGTCAGGTGCACCTTAGTCCTCAAGCTGACATCTTTGCTCTTCAACACTTTAAAAAGGTCTTGTGCAGCAGATTTGCCTAAGCAATACATCGCTTGATTTCTTGACTGCTGCTTCTATGAGTGTTGATGCTTGATCCAAGAAGAATAAAGTCCTTGGCAACTTCAATCTTTTCTCTATTGATAAGAATGTTGTTTATTGGTCCAGTGGTGAGTATTTTCATTTTCTTTACAGTGAGATGCAATCCATACCAAAGGCTGTGCTCTGTGATCTTCAACAGTAAATATTTTAAGTCTTCTTCACTTCCAGCAAGCAAGGTTGTATTATCTGCATATCACAGGTTGTTAATGGGTCTTAATTTCATCAATATCGAATGCAAGTAAATTTTGATAAAGATAACACAAAAGCAGCTGCAACAGTTCAAAGACAGAGAACTGACAGAGGTTCAAGCCTGATTTTAACAAGGACATGGAATAGGAATATAATTACTGACATCAGATGGATTATGGCTGAAAGCAGAGAATAACAGAAACATGCTTATTTATGTTTTATTGACTATGCAAAGATTTTTGATTTTGTGAATCACAACATTTATGGACAACATTGTGTAAAGTGAGTATTTTAGAGCACTTAATTGTGCTCATGAGGAACCTGCACATAGACCAAGAGGCAGTTTTTCTAATAAAACAAGGGAACACTGAATGGCTTAAACTTGGGAAAGGTGTGCAACAGGCTTGGATTAATTTACAACAATTATGAAAATGGTATGCTGAGCAAATAATTATAGAAGCTTCATTATAAGAAGAAAAACATGACATCAGGTTTGGAGGAAGACTCATTAACAGCTTGCGATATGCAAATGATACAACCTTGCTTGAAAAATGTGAAGAGGAGTCAAACTATTTGCTGATGAAGATCAAAGACTACAGCCTTCAGTATGGATTGCATCTCAGTGAAAAGAAAATAAAACTCCTTATCACTGGATCAATAATAACATCAAGTTAAATGGAGAAAAGATTGAAGTTAAACAAGGATTTCATTTTGCTAAGATCAACCATCTACACTCATGGAAGCAGCAGCCAAGAAATCAAACTATGTATTGCATTAGGCAAATTTGCTGCACAAGACCTCTTTAAATAAAGTGTTCAACAGCAAAGATGGTAGTTTGAAGACTACAGTGTGCCTGACCCAAGCCATTATATTTTCAATAACCTCATATACATGTGAAAGTTGGACAGTGACAAAATCAGCAGTAGACTGAAAATTATTCTTGAACATTTTTACCATTTATAATAGTTGCTGAATGTTGTTGAGTTGGTTCTGATGCATAGTGACATTGTATAGGGTTTCCGAAGAGTCAATGGTGAGTTTGAACTGCCAACCATGAGGTTGGTTCCTTATCCTACAGCACCACATCCTTTATAAATATTACCAGTAAATATTCAATGCTTAGGAAACTTTAACAAAAATGTGCACAATTGTGAAGCAGAAAAATGTTAAGATCTTATGTTTTGTTATTGTTGTTAAGTGCCATTGAGTCAGTTCCAACTTGTAGCAACCCTATATAGGGTTTCTGAGAAAATGGTGGGTTTGAACCACCAGCCTTGTGATTCACAGTCTAGTGCTGATCCTACAGCAGCACACCAAGAGTCCACTATATCTTATGTGGAAAAGTTTAAAATGACATAAATAAACAAAGAGATCTAAAATAGAGAGACTGGAAAATTTATGATGATGTCACTTTCCACCAAATTAACTAAAGCTCTTCAAGAAAAATCAAGCATTTATTATGAAAATTAATGTTCTTATTTTAAAATTTAAGTGAAAATATTAAAGGCTAAGAATAATAAGACTAATGGTATATGAAAACAAAAAAGAGAGAGAAAAAGAAGATTCTACTTTTCCTTAAAGCTACAATAATTAGCATAGTAGGGTACGGTTGCAAAGATGGATAAATAACAATGATTAAATAAAAAGGTCAAAAACATACACATGCCTATACAAACCCTCCAGTCACAAAACAGGTGATTCTATAGAGAAATGGTGCTGAGGTTGGAAAATAATGAAACTAGACCACATGTGACACTATTCCCCAAAATCAATTCCAGGTGAAATGTGGATCTAAATGTAAAAATCCAATTTTAGAAATACTTATGTTGTTAAGTACTGAGGAGTCGATTCCGACTCATAGGACCTTGCACAGGATTTCTGAGGCTGCAAATCTTTACAGGAGCAGAAAGCCTCATCTTTCTCCCGTGGCACAGCTGGTAGTTTCAAACTGCTGACCTTGAGGTTAGCAGCCTGATTCGTAACCACTACACTACCAGAGCTTGCATTTCAAACATATAAATAAATTCTACAGTCAAATAAAAAAAAAGTCAGACAATTCACAAAAGATACGTGTAAATGCAATTCACAAAAGAGTGTACTTACACCTCACATAGGGCTATCTCATTATCTGACATTTTGCATTTACAACAGTAGTTAAAAATGTACTGTCACACTGTTTTTCACATTAACAAACCATGTCTGGCAGTAATGAACCCTGAGGTATGAGGCAAGAGTAAATTTGGCTGTGATGGTTAAAGTTATGTGGCAACTATGGTAGGCTGTGATTCCCAGTGGTTTGGCACTTTAGTGAGGATGCGTTCTTGCTGTTACGTAATGATGTGATTTGGCAGTTAAGTCATAATGTTGTTGTTGTTTTTATGTGCTATGGAGTCGGTTCCGACTCACAGCAACCCCATACAGGGTTTCCAAGGCTGTAAATCTTTACGGGAGCAGAAAACTTCATCTTTCTCCCGCGGAACAGCTGGTAGTTTTGAACTGCTGACCCTGAGGTTCGCAGCCTGATTCGTAACCACTACGCTATCAGAGCTCCTTAAGACATAATGTAGTTATCCTCTATTCTGTGATTTGATGTGGCTGTTCTCCATTTTCACAGAATGCTAATTTTTGAATAATGACCTGGTTATTGAAACCTAACCAGCTTGATAAGTGAGGAGCAGGTGTATCTTAAAATCAACAATTGGAAAAAGTGGTCAACCCCATTAGAAATCAGAGAAATGTAAGCTAAAAGCACCTACCAGACGGCTTCCAAGTCAATTTTACTGGGGATGTGGGACAAAGGAAACAGTCATGAGTGAAGTTAGGAATATTCAATTGTTTGAACATTCACAAATTCACTTCTACATATATATGATGGTGGTGGTGGTGGTGGTGTGCTGTGGAGTTGGTTCCAACTTATAGTGACTCTGCATAGGATTTCCGAGGCTGTAAATCTTTGTGGGAGCAGAAAGCTTCATCTTTCTCCCATGGAACTGCTGGTGGTTTTGAACTTCTGACCATGAGGTTAGCAGCTCGACTCATAACCACTACGCTACCAGAGCTTCTTCACAAAATCACTTCTATATATGTACTTAAACATTTATGTTGGTACATATTCACAAAACCCCAACATACATACACAAACTAGAATGTTCATAGTAGCATTACTCACAAATGTCTTCCCATACACAGTGGATAAATAAACTGTGGTCTTTTATATGCAGTAATAGAATAAGGATAATTGATGAACCACAGTGACAAGGATGGACTTCACAAGCATAAAGCTGAGTTAGAGAACACAGTCACAAAATGATCCCCCAAATACTAATCCATTACATAATTTTTCAAAATGAGGCAAAACTAAAATGAGATACCACAATGATTTCCTTTGGGATGAAGGGAGGTGAGGAAATTAAAAGTGTTCATATTGAGAACTCTGGGGGCCCAACAGCATTCTGCTTCTTGATCTAATGTTGTTTACACTATTTGTCACTTCCTGACAATTCACTTAGCTGTATATTTGCATATTTTTGTTTTTGTGTATGGATATACAGAAAAGCTATAAAAATTTACAAATAAAGGTTATAAAGACCTAATAATCTCTGTTCAAAAAAACAAAG
Organism: Chrysochloris asiatica; assembly: GCF_000296735.1. Lineage (NCBI taxonomy): Eukaryota > Metazoa > Chordata > Mammalia > Afrosoricida > Chrysochloridae > Chrysochloris > Chrysochloris asiatica. Next base: position 10,136,333 of record NW_006408562.1, on the reverse strand, counting down.
GATGAGGAAATACTCTGTTTTGCCTTAGAAGTCTTGTTAAAATGGTGACAGTGGTGATTGTGTGCCATAGAGTCATTTTCCTCCTGTGGAGTGACTGGTAGATTCGAACTGCTGACCTTGCGACTAGCAGTCCAACTCATAACCCACTATGCTTTCAGGGGTCCATTCATAATTAGAGCTTGTTAGAAGGTTCACCAACTCACATTTAATAATTCACTTTAAATTCTCACATAATTTTCATACATTGAATCAATTTCCTTTAAGTACATTTACCATGATATTTCTGACACCCCCCCAATACATATATAATTATTATTTTAAACTAAATAAATACTAGATATAAGGCTGAGAATCTTTCCTTAATCTAGACACAAGCTTGAATCTTTTATTTCAAATTCCCTAAACGGCAAGTAATGATAGAAGACATTCATTTATGTGTGTTTCACTAAGAGAAATGTTTATCGCTATTGCTGTTAAGTGCTGTTGAATTGGTTCCAACTCATAGAAAGGGTAAACCCTGTAAAGGGTTTCCAAGAAGCAGCTGGTGGGTTTGAGCCACCTATTTGTTGGCTAACAGTCAAGTACTTATCCTACAGTGTCACAGCCGGACTCTAAGATAAATGTTTAGACCTCCAATTTTAGGTGATTATTGATAGTTTCTCTAGACCATATGCATAAGTTCAGAAAAATGGCTTTTACAATATTTCCAAAGCTTATTTAGGAAACCAAAATATTTTCAGGTTTCAATCAAAACCATTTTAAAGACCTGAACCAGCTTCAGTTTGTACTTACTTTAAACTTACATTTTCAGTATTTTCAGAAATTCAATCATGAGTTCCTAATGGGTTTTAGAGAAGTGCATCGTATCGAGTACAACTTTGAATGCCCTATTGTTATTGACTATAATAACTGTGTTCTTTATTGAAAGTAATAAGGCAGGGCTGAGATGGTAACCGCAATTTGGAGTGTGAGTGAGAAGGCCCCTCATTCATCACTTCCCCTTGCCCTCCTAGACCTCTTGTCAATCTGGCCTCCCTTCTCTTCCTTGAAAAGCATTGGCCAGGAAATGGGTGTTTTCAGATTTCACTTATTCCTAAAAATGGTACATGTCAAATAATAATCTGAGTACTTACTTTAGAAATTATCTCATTAAAAATACATTTCTGGATAAAGAAGAAATATGTAGCAGACCCTTAACATTCTCAGAAACCCAGTAGATTTAAGTAACAAATGGTGTAAAATGGATCTATTGAAAAGCATTTCTTTTTTTTTTTTTTTTAATTTGTTTGACTTTCCAAGAGAATCTGGATTTGGGGTTTGGGAATTTGGTGGGAATCCCCAGTATTTAAACAATACATTAATTTTAAAAGTATTAATTGAATTGTTGTTGTAGTTAAATGCCATCAAGTAAATTCTGACTCACAGCTACCCTGTATGGGTTTCCAAGGAGCGGCTGCTGAGTTTGAACTGCCAGCATTGCAGTCCAGTGCTTATCTTATGGCATCACAGCAGGACTCCATTAATTGAGTACCTGCCATAAACATGAAGATATTGATGTAGAAGTTGATAGGCAATGACACAATTCTGTGAATAATTCCAGCTTCCCTAAAGAAAAGAGATTTGACAGAAACATTGGAGGAAGACTGAGCAGAGCTGTTTGGATTTTTAACTGATGAATGTGCAGGATTAGGAGGAAAAACATCAGAAAGAAAATATATCAAACAAGAGTAAGCATCTTTAGATACATATACAGGAGACATGATTTGGAGGAAAGGAAAAGAGTTAGTAGAACAAGTAGTAAAGGTTTGGTACTAGGGAAACTTCTGAGTGAAACTAAACAGTGGAAGCTGGAGTGAGACTTGAATATGAGCTCAGGAACCTACATTCTATGCTGCAGCAAAGGAGTCTTTAATGGTTTTGTACATGGATGGATGAGACATGTCAGGGGTTATCATGAATCAGGAGCTGACTTGATAGCAGCCAATAAAAATGAAAAGGATTAAGGAAAATGGTTATTTAACTCAGGTGATGGGGAGGGCAGTATACAAGAAGAGGGAGGTGGGCAGAAGAATGATGAAGCCAGGTGAAGACACAGGGAGGAATGAAAGGGTTAAAGGGGATAGAGGCAAACACAGTTATATTCATAACCATACAACAACAGTGTCCTACAAATAGATACATGGACAGGCACACAGGCTGAATGGATATGACAGGGAGAGTGGAAGTATGGCCACAAATAGATAAGGGTTTGAGAGAGGACATTTGTACATGCATTTTTATTTTTATCTTTGCTGAAAACACATCTACAAATGTCAAGGAGCACACTGCTACTGCTGCTGCTGCTGCATGTCATCAAGTCGGTTCCAATTCATAGCAATCCTGTATAGCATTTCCGAGGCTGTAAATCTTTATGGGAGCAGAAAGCCTCAATTTTCTTCCACAAAACCACTGGTGGATTCAAACTACTGATCTTGGGGTCAGCATCCCAACATCCCAACAGTAACCCACTATGCTACCATGGCTTCTGGTGGAGCATGTTGTTGTTATTCAGTGCCTTCAAGTCAGCTCCAAATCATGGAAACCCTGTATAGGGTTTCTGAGGAATGGCTGGTGGGTTTGAACTACTGACCTCACAGTTCATGTGGACTTAGTGGATGAGTACTTATCCTACAGGGGGCAAAATGATGAAGACATCTTAGATATTATCAAACACATTAAGACAATGAGTTGCTGGGCTTGGAAGCTCAGGATCAAGTCTCAAGGGACACCATGGTCAATTGGCATGATATAACATAGTCCACAAAAACAATGTTCGACATTCTACTTGGGTGAGTACAGAATCGGCTCTTAAAAGCTCCTGAGTGGTCATCTAATGGACCTCTTTAACTGTAGAAGAAAGAAGAATGATGAAAATTTGAAGATGCTTGGAATCAATGAAAAGATTGATATCAGTCACAACTCTGAGATGGGAAGAGCTAGATGGTGCCCAGCTATCACTATCAACTGTTCCGAAAGGGATCATATTAGAAGTTCCCAGTTAGAGTAGCAGAAAATGTGAAACAAACTAAAAATTATAAAATAAGACTGAACTTACAGGTCAGAAAGAGACTGGAGGAACCCAAGACTATGGCCCTTGCCCCCCTTCAGGTCTTGAATGGAACTCATCCTCATAGCCCACTTTTAAACCAAGCAGTAGATGTAGGGCAAACAGCAATACTAGTAAGATATGCTCACCATAGAATGGTCAAACATTCAAGATCCAAAGGGCAGCATTTATCTAAGGACAAAGTTGAGAAAGGACGGGAAGAAGGGTGGAAGGGAAATAAGAACCACAGAGAGGAAGTGGGATAACTATTATTACATGGAGGGAATTAAAAATTATGAAGATAAAACAAAGTTCACTATTTGTTGAATGTAAAACTGATGAACTTCTCTGTAAACCATCACTCAATTCACACAAAAAACGTAAAGAAAAAACAAAAAAGTACACAATGGGCCAGAAGGTTAATTTCTTGGGTGTTAGAGTTAACAATAATTCCAGGGGCCTGGATTAAGAATTAACAATAACCTCAATGCTAGTTATTGTCATTGTTGTTAAGTGCTGCCAAGTCGCCTCTGACCCATAGCAACCCTATATAGGGTTTCCAAGGAGTGGTTGGTGAGTTTGCCGACCTTATGATTCAAACCATTCTTTTGGACCAGTGCTTTACCCTACAGCACCACACCAGGCAGTCCCCATCAAGAGTGGTGTGGTGCTGTATAATAATCACTGGACTGCTGACCAAGAGGTCAGCTGTTCAAATCCATAAGCTACTCCTAGGAAACCGTATACAGGGACTCTATGAGTCAGAAGTGACTCGACAGCAGTTAAAAATAACAACATAAAGAATGTAAGGCCCATTCATATGAGACTATAAGAAGGAGGTGACAGATACTTGTTGAGTAAAGATTTTCAAAATGTTGAAAATGATCATGGAAATATAGCTTAAAAAGAAGAAATTGAAGATATATATGATTTTTTTCTTAAGGTATTTGAATGGTTCCTATTTATTAGAAAACTTAAGAGATTAATCTGTTGCTTTTTTCTAGTTTTACTATGTAAATGTAGTCAAATAATTATAATTCCTTGGCACTGTGGATTAATGCACTGGACTGCAAGGTTGGTTTGAAATGCAAGGTCGGTGGTTCAAGCTCACCAGCCGCTCCTTGGAAACCCTATATACAGAGTTGTTATGAGTCAAAACCAAATCAATGGCACTTAACAACAACAAGTTACTTTAACTCAGGCTAATATATTTATCAGAACCCTGGTGTGGCTCTGTAGGATAAGCACTGGACTGCTAACCACATGGTCAGCAGTTCAAACCCACAGGTTGTTCTTTTGAAATGTTATACAGGGACACTATGAGTCAGGACTGACTTGATGGCTATTAACAACACAGCAATAAAATTTATCAACTGTCAGTCTCCAAAGAATATTAATATACATATCTTTTAAAATGAAGAACTAGAAAATAATCAATCACTCGTCTGTCAGTTTGTCATACTATGTTGGCTTGTGTTACTGTGATCCCAGAAACTATGCCACTGGTATTTTAAATAAGAGAAGGGTGTGGCCATGGTGGACAGGTTTCATCTGAGCTTCCAGACTAAGACGGAAGAAGGAGAGGCAGTCTACTTCTGAATGTTTAGCCACTGAAAACATTATGAACAGCAGTACTACACTATCAGGTATCACCAGAATAATTGATACTAAAACATGATGAATAGCACCAGAATACTGCCAGATATACTGCCAGAAGATGAGCCCCTCAGTTTGAAAAGCAGTCAACATAGGAGTGGGGAAAATCTGCCTTCTCAAAGTAGACCTGACTATGATGACAAGAATGGAGTAAAGCTTTTAGGACCTATATTTACTGATGGGATACAACTCAAAATGAAGAGAAACAACTGTTGTTGTTGTTGTTAAGAGCCGTCAAGTCAGTTCCGACCCATAGAGACTCTGTATAGGGTTTCTGAGCAGCAGCTGGTGAGCTTGAACTATCAATCTTGCAGTTCAAATGGCTTTGCAGTCTAGCTGTAAACTTCTTATTAATAATCAGAATGAATGAAGCATGAATCTAGGAAAATTGGAAGTGGTCAAAAATGAAATAGAACACATAAAGAGTGATCTCTTAAGCATTGTTGTTGTTGATAAGTGCTGTTAAGTCAGTTCTGACTCAGCAATCCTGTACAAGTTTTCCAAGGAGCATCTGGCAGATTTGAACTGGCTACCTTGTGCTCCTTGTGGTTCACAGTCCAGTGCTGATCCTATAGGGCCACACCAGGTGTCTATCTTAGCTGAAATGAATTGGTATTGGCCATTTTGAATCTGCCAGTAATTTGGTTTATTATGCTGAGAATGATAAATTGAAGAGCAATGGCATCACATTCATCATCAATAAAACATTTCAAAATCGATCTTGAGTATAATGCTCTCTTTGATTGAATTATATCCATAGGACTACAAGGAAGACCAGATAATACCACTATTATTCAAATTAACGCATCAACCACTAAAGCCTAGCCTGTGATAATGAAATTGAAGAGTTCAACTTCTTCAGTTTGAAATTGATCAAACTTGCAATCAAGATGTATTGACAATTACTGATGACTGGAATGCAAAGGTTGGGAAGAAATAGAAAGGGTCAGTAGTTGGAAAGTACAGCCTTGATGCTAGAAATGATGCTGGAGATCCCATGATAGACTTTCATAAGACCAGTGACGTGTTCATTGCAAATACCTTTTTTTAAACAACATAAGAGATGAGTGTATACATGGACCTTACCAGATGGTATACACCAAAATCAAATTAACTACATCTGTGGGAAGAGATGGTAGAAAAGCTCTTATCATCAGCCAAAACAAGGCCAGGGGCAGACTGTGAAACAGACCATCAATTGCTCATCTGTAAGTTCAGGGTGAAGTTGAAAAAAATTAAAAGAAGGCCATGAGGCCCAAAATATGGCCTTGAACATAGAGATATGGCCTGAATACAGAGATAATCTCAAGATCAGATTTGATGCATTAGTCACTAATGGTCAAAAACCAGAAGTGGGAAGACAGTAAGAATATCATACAATAAGAAAGCAAAAGGTCATTAAGAACACAAGAAAGAAGGACATGACCAAAATGGATGTCAGAAAAAACTCTGAAAATCACTTGACAGCATAGAGATACTAAAACAAATGGAAGAAATGAGAACGTTATAGAACTGAACAGAAAATTCCAAAGGGAAGCTTGAGAAGACAAAATCAAATATTATAATTAAATGTGTAAAGACCTGGAGTTAAAAAAAACAGAAGAACACGCTTATCATTTCTCAAGCTGAAAGAACTGAAGAAAAAATTGAAGACTTGAAATATTGCAAGATTCTATGGACAAAATACTGACTGTTTTAGAAAGCATCAAATGAAGATGGAAGGAATATACAGAGTACCTATACCAAAAAGAAATAGATGATGTTCAATCATTCCAAGAAATAACAAATGATCATGAGCCAATGGTGCTGAATGAAGAAGCCTGAGTTGTGCTGAAAGCTTTGGCAAAGAACAAGTTTCCATGGATTGATGGAATATAAATTGCAATATTTCAACAAACTGATGAAGCACCGGAGGCACTCACTCATCTATGTTGAGAAATTTGGTAGACAGCTACCTGGTCAACTGATTGGAAGTAATCCATATCTGTGCCCATTTCAAAGAGAGGGACCCAATGAAATGCAAAAATCATTGAGACAGTATAATTATTATCACATGAAAGTAAATTTTTCTAAAGATAATTTTAAAACGACCACAATAGTACATTGATAGAGTCCTGACAAAGGTTCAAGATGCTTTCAGATGAGAACTTGGAACTAGGAATATCATAGTTGACGTCAGATGGACTTTGGCTGAAAGTAGAGAATACTAGAAAGATGTTTACCTCTGCTTTGTTGTTTTTGCAATGGCTTTCAACTGGGTGCATCATAACAAGCTATGGATAACCTTATGGAGAAAGAGTATTCTAGAACACTTAATTTTGCTGATTAGGAACCTGTACACAACCCAAGATCCAGTTGTTCACACAGGACAAGGGAACACTGGTTGGTTTAAAATTAGGACAGGTGTGCACCAAGATTTTATTTTTTCACCATACTTATTAAATTTATATGCTGGGTTCTATGTAGAAAAATGTGACAACGGAATTAGAGGAAGATTGATTAATAAACTACAATATGCAGATAACACACCTTGCTTGTTGAAATTGAAGAGGACTTAAAGTACTGATGAAGATCAAAAAACCACAGTCTGTGGTAGAGGTTGCACCTCATTGTAACGAAAATAAAAATCCTCACCACTATATATATATAGTATTTATATTACATTTATATTATATATACTTATAATGACATCTTGATAAATGGAGAAAAGATTGAAATTTCCAAAGCCTTCATTTTGCTTGGGTACGCAATCAACACTCATGGAAGCAGCAGTCAAGAAATCCAAGGACATATTGCATTAGGCAAATCTGTAGCACAAGACCTTTTTAAAGTGTTCAAGTGCAAAGAGGTCAGTTCAAGCACAAAGGTGCATCTGATCTGAGCCATTTTCATTGTTTCATATGCATGTGAAAGTTGGACAGTGAATAAGGAAGACTGTAGAAAAATTGATGCATTTGAGTCATAGTGTTGGAGAAGAATATTTAAAGTTCCATGGACTGCTAGAAGAAGAAACAAACCTGTGTTAGACGAAACACAGCCAGAATACTCCTTAGAAGCCAGGCTGGAGAGACTTTTTCTCTCATATTTTGGACATGTTATCAGGAGGGACCAATGCCTGGAAAAGAACATCATGCTAGATAAAGAGGAGTGTCAGTGAATAAGAGGAAGACCCCAACAAGATGGATTGGCACAGTGACAGTAGCAATGAGCTCAAGCTTATCAATGATTGTCAGGATGGTGCAGGACTGGGTTGTATTTTGTTCTGTTATGAGTAGAGTTGCTATGAGTTGGCACTGACTTGATGGCACCTAGCAAAAACAACATAAAATAATAACATAGAATGCTATCATTATGATTAGAAGTTAGAATAAAGCAATCTTGTTTCATTATTTTGGTTGACAAAGGATTGAATTTTTTTCAGAACACATTTGCACTAAATAATAATTACTTATATCATACCAACAGAAAGGGAAGGAGTCTTCACAGCAAATATCAATGCTATCCCCTCTGCATACAGGGTAGATAGGGACAGACAACTTAGACATTGGCTACCTAAAATGAGAGGGTGATAAAGGCACGAAGTGACTGACTTACAAGGTTTCAAGAAGGAGTTTAGTTTAAGAGTGCATGGGGGAAGATACAGTCCCCACTGAATAGTTTTCATCTTGTCTAGATGGATCTGGTAAAAAGAGATGGGGATAAGATTCTCAAGATTCAATACTGAGTAATTGTTATTATGACTCATTGTGATGGTCACAATTGTAAAGGTAGAAGTTTTGTAGCAAAAATGGGGGAGTCATTAATCTTACAGTCCAGAAACAGGGGACCGTAGGACCATCAAGGGAGAGGAGCACAAGTGGGATGTGGGACCTAATCCAGAGAAGCAGTGACACCAGAGATGGAGGCAGAGATGGGAACATGAAGAGAGGGACTCTAGATTCATGGCAAGAGAGGATCTGAGAGCTGGTGGCCAGGAGGCAGAGTTACAGAATGTGCCCTTTGGTGGTGTAAATGATATATGTTGTTGTTGTTGTTAAGTGCCGTCAAGTCGGTTCCGACCCATAGCGACCCTGTATAGGGTTTCTGAGGAGCGAGCATGTATAATTTAAAAAAAAAAAAAAAAAAAGAGGTAAAATGAATAGAAAGAAATACTGTTAACTGGGAGTATACATGGAGGGGATTATAACCACTTAATGACATAAAGTATATTATTTGTTAAATGTAATACTGATGATCTGTCCTGTAAACTTTCACTCAGTTCACAATAAAAACTTTAAAAAAAATTTTTTAATTTACATCAGTTAATACAACCATTTCTTTAGTGTCTTAAAAACACACAGTTCCTACAACACTTTATGTGGCTTTTTCTTTAACATAGAGCATAATGTCCTTCTCTAGGGACTGGTCCTTTCTAAAACTATGTCTGAAGTATTTGAGACTAAGTCTGGTCATCCTGGCTTCTAAGGAGCATTCTGTCTGTACTTCTTCTAACACAGATTGGTTTGTTCTTTTGGCAGTCCATGGTACTTTTCATATTCTCTTCCATAATCGTAACTCAAATGCATCAATTCTTCTACAGCCTTCTCTATTCATTGTCCCACTTTCATATGCATATGAGATTACTGAAAATACCATAGCTGTATCAGGTCCACGTTAGTCCTTAATCTGACCTCTTTGCTCTTGGACACTTTAAAGAGGTCTTGTGCAGCAGATCTGCCTAATGCAATATGCCCTTTGATTTATTGACTGCTATTTTGATGAGTGTTGATGTTTGATCCAGGTAAAATGAAGGCTTTGACAACTTCAATCTTTTCTCCATTTATCTTTATCCTTTTTATTGGTGCAGTGTTAAGGATTTTTGTTTTCTTTAAATTGAGGTGCAACACATATGAAAGTTGTGGTCTTTGATCTTTACCTGTACGTATTAAAATCCTCTTCCTTTTCAGCAAACAAGGTTGTATTACCTGCATAATGCACGTTGTTAAAATCAGTCTTCCTCCAACCCTGATGCCACATTTTTCTTTATATAATGAAGAAATTTTCTTGAATTATTTTCTCAGCGTACAAATTGAATAAGTATGATGAATGAATACAACCCTGCTGCACACCTTTTCTAATGTTAAACACATTCAGTGTTACCTTGTTCTATTTGAACAACTGCCTCTTGGTCTATGTTCCTCATGGGTACAATTAAGTGTTTCAGAATTCTCATTCTCCACAGTGTTGTCCATAACTTGTCATTATCTAAACAATTGAAAGTCCTTGCAAAGTCAATATAACAAAAGTAAGCATCTTTCTGGTATTCTCTGCTACTAGCCAAGAGCCATCTGATATCAGTAATTATATCCCTGTGCCACGTCCTCATCGGAATCTAGCTTGAACCTCTCATTTCCCTGTAAATGTACTGTTGCAGCTGTTTTTGCATTATCTTTAGCAAAGTTTTACTTTTGCTAAAGATATTAATTAATTGTACTGCATGCGATATTAATTGTATTGACCAGTGATCTCTGCATTCCACTGGGTTGTGTCCCTTTGGAATGAGCACAAATATGGATCTCTTCCAATAAGGTGGCAAGGTAGCTGTTTTCCAAATTTCTTGGCATAGATGAGTGATGTGCCTCAAGTGACACATCAGTTTGTGGAAATATTTCAATTTGTATTCCATCAATTCCTGGTGCCTTGTTCTTTGCCAATGTCTTCAGTGCACCTTAAATTTCTTCCTTCAGTATCATTGGCTCTTGATCGTATGCTACCTCTTGAAATGGCTGAACATCAACCATTTCTTTTTGGTGCAGTGACTCTGTGTATTTCTTCCATCTTCTTTTGATGATTTCTGCATCATTCAATAATCTGCCCATAGTATGCTTCAATATTTCAAGTAAAGGTTTGAATTTTTAATTCAGTTCCCTCAGCTTGAGAAATGCTGAGCGTGTCCTTCCCTTTTGGTTTTCTAACTCCAGATCTTTGCATATTTCACTGTAATATTTGACTTTGTCTTCTCAAACTGCCCTTTGAAATTTTGTATTCAGCTCTTTTATGTCCTCTCCCCACCCCCCATTTGCTTTAGCTTCTGTGCATTGAAGAGAAAATTTCAGAGACTCTTGTGTCATCCATTTTGTTCTATCAATATCATTGTAGTTAGATAGGTTCAATAAATTGCTGAGGTTCACACTGTTAGAAAGTGCCCAAGTAAGGATGAAGCTCTGGCAGAGAGTTCTAAAACACTTTGCATGTTTCTTCTTGATCGTATTTAAGTTCTCTTACTGATGCGGATTTGCCGTTAAACACTCATTATATAAGAGACTGTGTGAAGTCATTCAAGACATATAACTATAAACAGAATGGCCAATAAAGAAACCCAGCAAGACTAGAAACTCCCTGAGGGCAGGTTCTGGTCTCTTCTGTCCCTTCTCATTACCAAGCCTTAGTCCCATGACTGGCTCATAGCAGCTGTTTGTAAACATTTAAATCTCACCACTGTAAGAGTTATATAAATACAAATATCACACTCTGCTGAATAGCCTGCAACCCTAGATGAAGATTAGAACTGCTATTTGTAGAAAACCACAGCAGAGGGCCATCTACATGATCTTCATGGGGCCAGGACTGGAGTAAGACATGAAGCACAACATTTCACTTGCATCCTTGAGAGTCAGTGTTACCTAAGCACTCCAATGTGGCTGCAGTGGGGTTACATGCTTATGGAAATGATGAGTCCTTCAAGTTAGTTTTCTGATTGAAATCTCATGAACTCAGGCTACTTGCATAAAAGTAAATGTGAAAATATTTCATTCAAAATGTTTTTTAAACCAGGTGGCTAGTCTTTTATTTACGTATACTCATAGTTGAATTGGTGGGTTAGGATTCTGTAGATGTGAAAGGTGCTCTACGCTTGCACAGCGAGGCACTCAGCAAGTGTATGAACAAGGAAAGCACACTATTGTGCTGCCGCTTAAGTACTATCACCCTTCTGTGTAGCACTGATTTTCTCTGGAATTTTTGGAAATGTTCTACTGATACATACTTAATAGTAAACAAAGACAAGGATAATATTTTGGGTAAAGGGTCCCTGGAATGGCTTTGAACCACAGGGAACAAGGAAACCATCATAACTGGGTGCAATTTTCACCAATACCTCATGAGACATTATGCTGAAGCAGCAGCAAGGTGAAATGAGAGCACCCCAGTGGCCAGATGGAGGCACGTTTGGGCAGGATCATTATGCTGTGTGAATACATGCCCCTTGCTTCTAAGCAAATCTTTTCATGACATCACTTGGGTCATGAAACAGTAGGAACCACAGTTTTAAAGGTAGTAAATAATGTTATTCAATTAATTACAGGGAAATTTTCTTAGTTGTGGGGAAAATTCCTGAAATTAAGTCCAGGAATGCTAAGCCTACATTCCTGTACTTCATTTCTGATGAACCAGTGTGGATCTTGTGATGTTTTCACTTCAGAGACTGCAGAGATGTCTGAAATCATTGTGCCACAGAGGACAAAGGAGCCATACATGAAAACACATCTGAATTTTATCTTAGTAATTGAGAGCATAATTTGTACTCATCATGTAAGTTGACTCTTAGAAGTTAGAAAGGAGGGAGGTTGGTGATGACCTCAGTTGACCCAAAGACCTCATTTACTCCATGATGATTGCTGCTCACTTGGGAGTGTGGACATTGTGGGACATTGTGGAAGGGAAAGGGGTGATGTTCAGGAGAGTCCTGGTCTGCCCTTCCTGGTTGTAGCAACCTCAAGGACACATAATCTTGACATAGCCCCAGTGAGCAGAGCTAGAATGTGTTCAGGGTGGTGCTGTGGAGATTAGATCTGGAGAGGTATCATGGTCAGAGCAGGACAAAAAGACTTCCCAGAAACTCAAGAAAATTTTTTGAAATGAGTTGGGGTTATTCAGGTGAAGGGGCTGTGTGTCACTAGTGGTCAAGCAAGAGGCAACAGGCAGACAGGACAAAGCTATTTCTACCCACTGGTAGCTGCATTCTGTCTAGCTGCATTGACATAAGGAAGTGGCCCTAATCACATTTTCAGCCCAGAATTGTGGCTTTTAAACTTTTCGTTTACAAAACACTTTCATTGTCCACCTCAATGATAATACACAGCATTCAGTAAGAAGGTGAAGCTGAAGAGAAAGTGTTGCATATTGTAAACTGTGGTTGAGTAAAACCTCAGCAAGACCATAAAGAAGAGCAGAAAACATCTGATCAACCTTTAACTATTGAGTCAAAGATGAAATAAAATGAAGACAACGGCAACCTTCACTACAGACTGTCTGGGCAAGATGATGACATCTACAGAAGTAACTCTGACTCTACATGGCTAAATTGCTGAGGGCAGGGCTCATGTTTCTGAGTGCTGCCCCAGAAGTGGGTAAAGATGGCTCACTTTTGGGAGCAGAACAGTCTCAATTCCTCTGGTTGTATTTTTCCTGTTTCCTTCTTGGCCCCATGGCCATCACTGCTCAATCATCTACCCAGAGACAAGAGTTTCCTATGTTACCCAATATCAACTGTTTAAAATCACCCTCAGTCTTCTAATTTTGAAATAATCAACTGCAGAGACCACATCCTTCTCAGGTGATCATTCCTATTCATAGAAATACTCCAACCCTTGATCTCTGGAGAAAAACAGAATGTGGTGATGCAGAATTGAGTGACTTGAATGACCTCTTGTTATAAGCCAGTTACTATGCCTCTCTCAAGAGATTGTGCCCCTGGGGAGTGAGAGCAGAGATATGACTTACCTGTGGCGAAGACAACATTCCTTGAGACCAGGCGATGCTCCACAATAGAGAATTGTGGGAGCTCAATTTTTTCTACTCCAGTCACAGCATTGTCCCCTCCTCTCCAGTAAAACTCAATGTCATCTGTGGTGTAGCCATCTGCCAGGAAAGAGAAGCAGGGACATGGGGGACAGGAAGCATCATCACTTTGTGTCAGTGCCAGCTAAAGAAACTGGTACTAGTGAAAGAGAATTAATCGCGTTCCTACATGTGAAGTATATTTGCTTAATGTATTTTTTCTGTCAGAAAACCTGTTGTTGAAGGACTAACTTTCAAATATTTGTGTTTACTTCTGCCACTTGGTTGGCACCAAGATGGCACTGAGACGTTGAGGGAATAGGATACCTGGCAGATTTTGTCATATCCTGTTTGTAACTAGATGTCAAGCTTGCCTGGACCTCATGCAGAACTGGTGTCACCATGAGTCAGAGTGAAGTCAAGTCAGACATAAAGAAGATGATTTCATGAGAACAATAGGACTGTATGAGCATTTCTAGACAATTATCCAAAAAATTATTAGGAAGTTAGAACACTGAGGGTGAATTCAATCCACACATGTTTGATATTATGGGAAACTCTTGGAGTAAATGAAGGGTTTCTCTGGGCCATGTTGGCTCTCGGTGGTTTGACATGAGAAAGAGGAGTGCCCATTGGCCTGACTTCATCTCCCAACCCAGTTCTTATTACAGTGTCCAGTATTAATACAGTCACCAGCCAACCAGTGCTTTTAAAAATAAATAGTACATAGGACAATAAGGTCTGATGATATTTGTACATACCAGGAACAGTCAACTTTATCTGTATAATCAATAAAGATACAAATCTGAAAAAAAAAATATCATCTCACCATAAAAAATTCTGTGATTTGACCATTGTTGTTGTTGTTGTTAGGTGCTGTTGAGTCAGTGCCAACTCATAGCAACCCTATGCACAACAGAAAAACTACTACCCATTCCTGCCCCATCTTCACAATCTTTGCTATGTTTGAGCCCATTGTTGATGCCACTGTGCAAATCCATATTGTTGGGGGTTTTCTTTTTTCACGGACCCTCCACTTTACCAAGCATGATGCCCATATCATACAACAAAAAGTCAGACCCCTGATCTTCAGCATAGGACAAACAAATGGGCCAGAGCTATAGGATGACTGTTCCCATTGGTTCCTGCTACCTTCTTGGGTCAATCTTCATACTTTCCCCCATGGATCACTGGGGCTACAGCTCCTTTCTCCTCCATTCTTTCTTGCTTGCTTATATTCCCATTAGTTGCACAGAATCCACTTAACTATTTTCTAGCATAGCCCTTCAACTATTGGAAAAGAGTCATTACCTTTCCATTGAGTTTTCTGTCTTCCATGATAAATATTCCCATATAATTCAACTGTTCAACACTGGAAATGATTGTGTGTCTTTCACCTTCTAGCCTACTGTTGGGGAAATTTTCCAGTAAGTTTATTAACAGGGATAGATTCCTATCTGACCACAGTTACACCACTGGGCACTGCAAGGTCAAAATTACTTATACACTAAAAACTTTAGAGTAAATATTGACAGTCCCAAATTCAATTGAAACTAATTATAAACTGGTCTATAGTATACCAAGATAAACAACAACAACAACAAAGCAATACTTGACATGCCAGGAGATGGAGGGGAAGGAAGAGACAGGGCATTTGTTGTAAGCTGATATAAATTCAGTTCTTGCACCTTACACAGAAGTCTCCATGATAAATTATCTATTAAGCTTCTGAATTCTTCTAAAATTGAAGAAAATCGCTGAAACGCAGAAATAGATTGCTTGTAAAGCTGATTTCCTGATGGGAAATAAGTTTTACTGTGAGTGCCCAGGGCCGTAGCAGCACAGCCATTCAAGCATAATAAAGTATATTACAAAAAAATTACACTTTTTTGTTGACTCTCGTCCCACTGAATGAATTGAGATGGGAGACATTCATTTTCTTATATTTCAGTAAATCCAACAGATCATCTTAATCAGATTAGAATGGAAAACATCCGCTGAGACCAGCAAGGTCAGCAGTTCGAAACTACCAGCTGCTCCGCGGGAGAAAGATTAGGCGATCTGCTCCCATAAAGATTTACAGCCTCGGAAACTCTGTTCAGGGTCGCTATGGGTCGAAACCGACTTGACGGCACTTAACAACAACAACAACAACAACAAGTCTTTAAAACTGGCCAAGTGCAAAATTAAACCTTTAAACTTTAAGATAGTTGAAAAGTCTGTCAAGAAGAAGCATACGCAGGGCTTGGAACAGATCCTAAACCGTGACAATAAAGCCTACAACACAAAGTGGACAAGAAGGAACCACCGATGTAGATACCCACAGCTTTCGATCTCCAGAGTGCAATTCTGCTCATCGAGTGGGTACCGCCTCAGGTCCATCATACACGCTGCTGTCGTGGTGATTCTGAAACACACAGAGCATGAGAAGGTATTAGAGATAGAGGAACAGAAAGCAGGATGAACTGCTTCTGAAAAACAGAGCATAGGACAGCCTTCCCGAAGTATTGACTAAATATATATCACAATATAAACTGAGAAACAATATTCAACTGGAAATAAATAAGAAACTGTCTTCAGGATACTACACATCAGCTTTATCAAGAAAAACAACACAATAACTTTAAATCGTATGAAATTATTCCTCGAGTCTTGTGTATGTTTGAAAATCAAAGGCCAATGAAAGGGTTTCTAAGGACATCCTTATATTTAATTTTTGTTTGGCTCCTTCTCTCAAGGTGTTCTAATCTTGATTTGAAAAACAAAAACAACAAATCCACTGCTATCTGGTTGATTCATATCTTCGGAGCTGCTTTCTCATTCTTCAGAGCTCTCTCAGCATGTGATCATATGCCTTTTCATGGAGAATATTTGGCCTCTAGCTAATGAGTTCACTACTTATATGGAAGTTTGTCATACTGTGGAGAGACTTTCATGTTGCTGTAATGCTGGAAGCTGCCACCGATATTTTAAATACCAGGGGGTCACCCATGGTGGACAGGCTTCAGTTGTGCTTACAGATTAAGACAAATTAGAAGGAAAGAAACAGAGCACTTTTGATTACTCAGTCACTGTGATAAATTGGTGCAGACACTAATAATTTACAGGGATCCTCAAAGAAAACCAGTACATTTTCATATCAAAACCAAAAGAGGAAACCAATAAATATTTAGTAAATATTAAAACAACAATAATTAAGAAAATAACAACAACAAAAATCTCAAAATACACAGACAAACAAAATTAAATTAGCACAAAAAATTATGTGGAACCAGCTGTACCACAAAACAAAAGTCAGCCCCCACCCCCTAAATCTTGGCAGGACCACAAAAACAAAACAAAACAAACCCCAGCAAAATGACAGCAATAAATTCATACCTCTTCATAACTACACTGGGTGTAAGTGATGTAAATGTACCAGTCAAGAGACAGAAAGTAGCAAAATGGATAAGAAAACAGGATCCTTCAATGTGCTGTCTACAAGAGACACACCTTACACACACAGACAAATATAGGCTAAAAATTAAAGGATGGGAAAAACATTTCAAGCTACCAGTAATCAGAAATGACCAGGAGTTGCAATATGGATTTCTGAATAATTGACCTTATGAAAAAATGCAGCTAAGAGACAAAGAAGGATAGTATATCACAGTTAAATGGCCAGTCAAAGAAGAGCACATAACCTTTGTCCCCAATGAAAGAGTCTTAACATACATAAATCAAAGTATACTAGAATTGAAGAAAGTAATAGACAATTATACATAATAGTAGATTTTAATAGATCACTTTTGATGAAGGACAGAACTAGAAAGAAACCCAACAAAGAGACAGAACTAAACAACACAATCAACCCACTTGACCTCAAAGTCTTACATAAAGTACTCAACCCAATAACAAAACATTCTTCGTCAGTGTACATGTAACATTCTTCATCATAGACTATATATTAGGCTACAAAGTAAGCCTCAACTAACTTAAAACATCAAAATACTGCAAGCATCTTCTCAGATCACAATTCTATAAAATTAGAAATCAACAATAAGAAGATCAAGGGAAAAAAAATACATGGAAATTGATCAAAACAAAACAAAACATGCTTTTTAAAAAGATATTGGATGATAGAACAAATCCCCCAAAGAGACTGATTGACAAAGTGGAATCAACAATGGACTCACACATAAGCACAGTTGTGAGGATGGACAAGGACAGGACAGTGTTTTGTTCTGTGTGTAGAGGGTCACTATGAGTCAACACTGACTCTATGGCACTTTAAAACAGCAAGAACAATAGAACAAATGAAAAATGAAATTTAAAAATTCCTTGAATCCTTTGAGAATGAAATCAGAATAACCCCAAATTTTGGGGTCATAGCAAAAACAATCCTCAGTAGGCAATTTGTAGCAATATGCACACACATCCAAAAAGAAGAAAAAAGTAATATCACCGTAACCCAACATCTCCAACAACAGGAACGATAGAAGCACAGAAAGCATACATCCAGCAAAAGAAAAATATCATAAATATTATAGCATAAATAAATGCAACTAGTAACAGAAAAACAATAGCAGCAACAAGACAAATAGTTGATTCTTTAAAATTAAAAAACCACTGACCAACAAAGAAAAGAGAAGCTACAAATGACACAAATAAGAAATGAAGTGTATAACTTGAATTCAGAACCAATGGATATAAAAGGGAAAATAACAGAATTCTATTAAGAATTCATTGTATTCCAGGAAATTTGAAAATCTAGAAGAAAGGGACAGATTTCTAGCAACACACTACTTACTTAAACTAACACAAACTGAAGTAGAAAACTTGAACAGACCTATGACAAATGAAGAAATTGATCAGGTCATTAAAAACACCGAACAAAAAAAAGTCTGGGCTAAGATGTCTTTACTATTGAATTCTACCAAACATTCAGAGAAGAGCTGACACCAATTCTACTCAAACTATTCCAGAACATAGAAAAGGATGGACAACATGCAAATTCATTTTACAATGCAAGTATTAACTTTATACAAAAACTAGGAAAAGACAACACTAAAATAGAAAATTATAGATCAATATTTTTCCTGAATGCAGATGCAAAAATTCCCAACAAACTGCTACCCTATAAAATTCAACAAATAATTTAAAAATAATAGTACATAATGAACATGTAAGATTCATATCAAGTATACAAGGATGGTTCACTATTCTAAAAACAATCAGCATGACTCACCATACTGATAAAACAAAAGAACCACATGATAATAATGATTGATTTAGAAAATCCTACATGTATTCCTGATAAAAATACTCAACAAAACAGGAATAGAAGGGAAATCCCTTAACATAATTAAGGATATATATATATATATAAAACAGTCAACATTACTCTTGACAGATAGAAAATGAAAGCATTCCCCTGCACAAAGGAACCAGACAAAGAAATCCTTTATCATCACTCCTATTCAACATTGTGCTGAAAGATTTAGAGCTATAAGGCAAGAAAGAGAAGTCAAAGGTATCCAAATTGTTTAAATAAATAAATAAATAAAACTCTCTATTTGCAGATGATATGATCCTATACTTAGAAAATCCCAAAGACTCAGCAAGAAAATTATTGGGACTCATTGAAAGGTACAAGATCAACACAAAAAAATTAGTCAGATTCCTTTACACTGATAAGGAGAGCTCTGAAAAGGATATTAGAAAAAGTTGCTATTTATAACAGCCTCCCAAAAGATGAAATACACAGGAATAATTCTAACCAGAGAAACAAAAGACCTACACAAAGAAAACTACACAACACTACTACAAAAACCAAGAGACCTATAAAGATAAAAGACTACACCATGCTCAACACTACCCAAAGTGATTTATAATTATAATGAAATCTCAATCCAGATTCTAACATCATTCTTTAAAGACATGGAAAACTAATTACTAATTTTATATGGAAAGGAAAGAGACTTGACTAAGCACAGCACTGTGAAAGAAGAACAAAATAGGCGGACTCTCACTTCCTGAATTCAAAACCTACTACATAGCCACAGAAGTCCAAACAGCCTGGTAATGGTAGAACATAAGGCACATCAATGGAACATAATTGAGGACCTAGCAGTTAATATATACACCTATGGTAAGCTAAACTTTGACAAAGGGCCAAAACCCATTAACTGATGTAGAGATAGTCTCTTCAACAAATGCTGCTGGCAAAACTGGAAATCCAGTTTCACAAAAACAGAACCTACATCTCACAGCATATTCAAAAAGGTATTCAACGTGAATTAAATATCAAAATGTAAAGCCTAGACCTATAAAGATTATCAAGAAAAAATTAGGGACAAACTTTGGAGCTCTGACCCATGGCATTAATATACTATCAAACACAGTTGCAGATACAAACAATAGAAGACAAAGTAGATGAATGAGGTCTCCTAAGAATTAGATACTTATGTATATCAAAAGATCTCACAAACAGTAAAAATAAAACTGGGAGTAATTTTTGGTAATGACATCTCAGACAGGGGCCACTCTATAAAACTTATTTTAAAAACTTCAACACCTCTACAAGGAAAAGACAAATAATTCATTTAAAAAATGAGTAGAAGCATGAACAGACACTTCACCAATTAAGACATTCAGGCAGCAAACAAATGTATGAAGAAATGCTCATGATTATTATCCATTAGAGAGATACATATTAAAACAACAATGAGATTTTATCCCATCCCAGCATTAATAGTAAAATTGAAAAAAAAAAAAAAAAGAAAAGCAGGAAACAAATGTTGGCGAGGTTGAGCAGAGTGTAGGACACTCCTACACTGCTGGTAGAATTGTAAAATGTTGCAAACACTTTGGGAAATAGCATGGCCCTTCCTTTAAAAATTGGCAATAGAAATACCATATGACCCAGCAATCTCTCTACCTTATATACATCCTCAAGAAATAAGAGTCATGACATGAATAGATATATGCATACCCATGTTCATCACAGCACTATTCACAATAGTAAAAAGATGGGAAAGCCTAAATGTCCATCAGCAGAAGCAAAATCTGGTACATAGACACAATGAAATACTAGGCAATGTTAAGAAAAACAATGAAAATGTAAAACACCTCATAACATTGATGAACTTGGAAGACATTGTTGTTGCTTTTTTTTTTTTTAGGTACCGAGTCAGTACCAACCCATAGTCACCCTATGCAGAACAGAATGAAACACTGCCCAATCCTGGGCCAACCTCACAATCATTGCTACATTTGAACCCATTGATGGCTGCCACTGTGCCAACATGCTGGGGGTCTTTCTCTTTTTATCCGACCTTCCACTTTACCAAACATGAAAGATATCCTTCTCCAGTGACTGGTCTCTCCTGACAACATGTCCGAAGTATGAAAGGCAAAGTCTGACCATCCTGGCTTCCAAGGAGCACTCTATTTGTATTTCTTCCAACACAGATCTCCTCCAACACCATAACTTAAATGTATCAATTCTTCTACGGTCTTCTTTATTCACTAACAAACTTTTGCATACATATGAGGTTATTGAGAATACCATGGCTTATGTCAGGTGCATCTTAGTCCTCGAACTGACATCTTTGCTGTTGAACAGTTTAAAAAGGTTTTGTGCAGCAGATTTGCCCAATGCAATACATCGTTTGATTTCTTGACTGTTGCTTCCATGAATATTGATGGTTGATCCAAGAAAAATGAAGTCATTGACAACTTCAATCTTTTTTTCCATTTATATGATTTATTGGTCAAGTGAGGAGGATTTTTGTTTTCTTTACATTGAGGTGCAACCCATACCAAAGGCTGTGATCTTTGATCTTCATTGATAAGTAGGGACTCTGGGCTTTCAACAAACAAGACATTATACTGAGCGAAAGTAGTCAATTACAAAAGGTCAAAAATTGTATGAGACCACTATTGCAAAAAGTCAAGAAAAATCTTTCAAGCTAAAAGAAACATTCTTTGATGGCTATCAGGGGTAGGAGGGAACTTTGAGTCATTCATTGACTAGAGGATAAACACATGTTAACTTGGGCAACTGGAAGACATATACAAGAAGAGTGAGGTTGGCACAAGAAGGAAGAAGGTAGAGGAAGACACAGAGAGGAGTGAAATAGTAAAGGGAACAGATGTAAATACTGTTATACACAATTGTGCAACAGCAGTGATCTATTTGTGTACATGGACAGACACACAGGTTGAATGGGTATGGGAGGGAGAGTGGCTGTATACCCCCAAATATTTAAAGGGTTGACAGGTTATTTGCACATGGGTATTTACTATTGCTTCAAACATATACATGAATGTGGTGGGGCATGCTGTTGTTGTTAAATGCCTTTTAATCATTTCTAACAGTGACATTGTATAGGGTTTCCATGGAGCAGCTGGTGGGTTTAAACCACTGTCCTTACTGTTAGTAGTCCAATATTTATCCTAGAGTGCTATACCATACAGGGGGCAAAATTAAATGAAATTCATAATCATTAACAAACACCTTGAGGGAATGATTTGCTTGACCTGGACTCTTAGGACCATAGTCTTGGGGGACGCTGGTAAGTTGGCATAACATAATCCACAAAGACAGTGTTCTACAACCGATTTTGGTGAGTAATGACTGGGCTCTTAAAAGCTCATAAGAGGCCATCTAAGGTGTAACTATTGTTCTCTCCCTGTCTGACGGAAAGAAGAGTGATGAAAACTTAAGATGCTTGAAATCAATTCATCCAATGGACTAAAGGAACACATGAGCATCAGTATCCACAACCCTGAGATCAGAAGAATTAGATGGTTCCCAACTACCACTACCAACTTTTCTGCAGTGGATCATATAAGAAGGTCCTGGATAGAATGGTAGAAAATATGGAACAAAACTCAAACTAATAAAAAAAGATCAGGCTTCTGATCAGAAAGACCAAAGGAGGCTGAGACTTTGGCCCTTGCTGACTCTTCAGGTCTGGAACTGAACTCACTTTTGTGGCTCAATTTTCAGCCAAGCACTAATATAGTTGATAGGGGGGGTCAACAACATTAGTGAGGTATGCACACCATGGAATGGTCAACCATTCTAGATAGAAAGGGCAGCATTTATCTAAGGGCCAATTCAGAAGAGTTGAGAAAAAACGGTAAATGGAAAGAAGAATCACAAGGAAGAGGTGGGAGAACTTAAGTTACAACACTCATGGCAGCAGTAGTAAAGAAATCAAATAATGAATTGCATTAGACAAATCTGCTACAAAAGACCTCTTAAAAGTGTTAAAGAGCACAGATGTTACTTTGAGGACTATGTTGTTTTTTTTTATCCAAGTCATGGTATTTTCAATCACTTTATATAAATGCAAAAGTTAGATAATGAAAAGGAAATCATACAAGCATCCATGCATTTAAATTACAGTGTTGGTGAAGAACATTGACTGCCAGAAAAATACACAAATCTATCTTAGAAGAAGTACAGACTGCTTCTTAAAAGCGAGATGGTGAGACTTTGTCTCTTTTTCTTGGGACATGTTGTCAGCAGGGACCTGTCCCTAGAGAAAGACATCATGCTTGGTAAAGTGAAGGTTCAGGAAAAAAAAAGGAAGACCCCCAATGAGGTGGATTGACACAGTGGTAACAGTAATGGGCTGAAAAATAACAGTTGTGAGGATGGTGAAAGTCAAGGCAGTGTTTCATTATGTTGTGTGTAGGGTTGTTACAAGTCAGAACTGACCCAGAGGGACCTAACAACAAGGTGTTACTGAGTGTGAATCATAATCAGGTTGATGAGTTTCCTTGAGGTCGCATAAAAGTCATGGTAATGATGTCCATCACTGCCCAAAGAGAATTAAAACTCCAACATCCAATGGTTAAACCAGCCATACATTTTTTGGCATTTCTTACTCTTGCTACTCAAGGAAACCAGCCTGCCCAAGGCCATTCTTGAAAATGGAATAACTAGGCCACCACGTTGTATAATATATTTCTGTAGAATCTCATTCCTTTCCACCACAGTCTCAGTTGACAGTTCTGGGCCCCAAATTTAAGGATTATGATGGCACGTGACTTAAAACCCATAGTGGAGCCAGAGACATTCCCTTTCATGTAAATGAATTCAAACAGGACAAATGAACCTGAACCCCCCGGGTCACAAAGGAGAGACTGGTGTTGCCATTTTCATACTGGAGAACTAAGTATGGAAAGTATAATAGCAGTTGTTGCTAAGTGCCGTCAAGTTGGTTTCGACCCATAGTGACCCAGTATAGGGTTTCCAAGAAGCAACTGGTGAGTTTGAACTGCTGAGCTTGTGGATCAAACTGTAATTGTGGTCCCGTGTTTATCCTACAGCACACACCTAATATTTACGATTGAGGAGACAGTTTCATACAGCAACACGAAGAGACTCCAGAGAGTGTAGCTATATCCCGGGCCACAGCATAAGGTCTTGTAAAGTGTTTACTGCTCATCTTCTGGAACAAATACTCCTAGCTCCTTCAAGGGTTGTGCAATTGTCCTCTTGTCTCCACTCAATGGTGAATCTTACAAAGGAAGAAGATGCTTTCTCCTAAAATCCCCAGAATCACCAGGAGTCCCCAATTATCCGGCTGGTATGCCTTTTCTTCAAGTCCACTTTTCAGTTTTTGCTAGGTAGCCCTCCACATAACTAACTGCTCACAACAAGCTTATTATGCCTTCAGGAAGCATGAGTAAGCTCTGCTGCTACCTACAGCAGATCTTAACCAAAACACTGGGAAAGCAACAGGTGCATACTGGAATAAAGTATGTCCTTCTGTGCTTCTGGATGGGCAGAAAATATGCAGAAAAAGTTTCAACTTTTCATGCTGAAAATGCAGTGTGAGAAAATGTTAATATATTCTATGAGTTTTCACAGAAGTTAAGTTTCCTATAGAAATCCCATGTACTAGAATGACAACACAAACGTTGGGAATGGGTACTTGGTAATGGCATGACAGTTATAGTTATCTTTCCAAGGGTTGTGTTACATTCTATAACGCAAAATCAGCGCATAGCTCTTTGACATCATTTTCTACAGCATCTGCTTTTCTGATCTATTGCACTACTGACTGCCCAGCTTAAAATTCTGTCATGCTTTTTAGAGATTGAAAACAAAACGTCCATAAAAGATACCTATGAAGCAAAATTAACGTTTTGTTAAAATTATGCAATTTTATGACAACAGCTCTATTGGAAATGTTCAAATTTAATTTTTTTCTACTATTTTGGAACCTATTCAGCAGAATCGACAAATTATGGACAACATTGCGAAGTATGAGTATTCCTGAATACTTAATTGTGCTCATGAAAAATCTGTACATGGACCAAGAGGCAGTTATTCATGGGCACATGGGAACACCGAATGGTTTAAAATTAAGAAAAGTGTGCAACAGGGTTGTATTCTTTTACCATACTTATTCAACCTCTATGCTGAGCAAATAAAGAGAGAAGCTGTGTTATATGAAGAAAAACGTGGCATCAGGATTGAAGGAAGACTCATTAACAACCTGTGATACACAGATGATACAACCATGCTTGCTGAAAGTGAAGAGGACTTAAAATATTTACAGATGAAGATCAAAGAGCACAGCCTTCAGTATGGATTGCATCTCAATGTAAAGAAAACAAAAAATCCTTACCACTGGACCAATAAACAACATTCTTATCAATGGAGAAAAGAATGAAGTTGTCAAGGACTTCATTCTTCTTGGATCAAGTATCAACACTCATGGAAGCAGCAGTTAAGAAATCAAATGATGTATTTCATTAGGCAAATCTGCTGCACAAGACCTTTTTAAAGTGTTGAAGAGCAAAGATGTCAGCTTGAGGACTAAGGTGCACCTGACCCAAGCCAGGGTATTTTTCAATAACCTCATATGCATGCGAAAGCTGGACAGTGAATAAGGAAGACCATAGAAAAATTGATGTTTTTGAGTTATGGTGTTGGAGGAGAATATTGAAATTGCCATGGGCTACCAAAAGAATCAAGAGATCTGTGTTGGAAGAAGTGCAGCTAGAGTGCTTCTTGGAGGCCAGAATGGCCAAACTTCTTCTCTTATACTTAGGACATGTTGTCAGGAGGAACCAGTCACTGGAGAAGGATATCATGTTTGGTAAGGTGGAGGGTCAAAGAAAAAGAGGAAGACCCCCAACAAGATGGATTGACAAAGTGGCAGCATCAGTGAGTTTAAGCATGGCAACAATAATGAGGTTGGCCCAGGACTGGCAAGTGTTTCGTTCTGTTGTACATTGGGTTGCTATGAGTTGATACCAAGTCGATGGCACCTAACAACAACATTTCAGCAGAAGACAGTTGATAGTGGTGTTTGCCATTTCTTATTGTTTTTTAATTTTTTAAATTCATTACCCAAACTACTATAACACACAGGAATCCACACACATAGATATAACATACAACACCAACACCAACAACACCACCACTAAACACACAAAGATATACCACACAGAAACATAAGCACATGCATGCCCAAATTGTTGGGAGGGGGAGACAACATACATGTCAGCTGTCAATTATTGTGACTTTATGTAGAATGTTTCACATTTACTATTGGATGTGAACTACGACATATGAAGAATTTTTATGAGTATTCTTTTTGTTCCCCCAAAGCAAAAACTATCCCCCAAGCCACCAGGGTCTGAAGTTGTCCGAGTCTTCTCATGCTAGTATAGTATGGAGCCCTTTTCCTGTTTACCTGTGGAATCAGGTAGAAGCAACTATTCACTGCTCTTCTTCATGTGGAAGAAATACAAAAAATTTCTCAAGGCAGAGGGTGATATGCAAGAGTCTGCTAGGCGACACTGTGTTGCTGAGACAGACAACAAGTTAAAGGAAAGAGTCCAGGGCAGAAAGAGGAATTGAGAAAGCTATATAACATGAGGAACCTCTACCCAATCAATAGGCCACTATCTTTTACCAAGTCGGTTGAATTATGGCAGGTGGTGTGAGTGGATTTCTTGTGTGAAACAACTGGATTCTGTATATCTGAGACTTTGGTGAAACTAGAGAAGGACTGAGAAATATCACAGTCTGGAGACTTGTGAGCTTCATCCCAGTTGGTGGACATGGACCAAAGGCATGTAGGCTCTATCTGCACAATTCCCCACACTCACATTCATCACCCTGAGATTTCATCTTTCTCTAATGAATTGCATTTGTCCCAACCAATGTCAAGTTCCACTTCCATGGTCATGGCCACGAACCTGCAATCTGAGAGCCCCTCTGCTGTACAGCAACAAGGGATATAAGAAACATGGCTGGATGAGGTTCTCTGCAATATGATTTGTTAGTAGCTTCTGAGGTTCTCTGCAGTATTATTTGTTAGTAACTGCAGTCTTGTGGTATTGATGTGGTTTTGGTTGAGAAATAGCAGTTCCTGGAGTATCTATGACTCTAATGTGTACTTATAGAAAAGCAGATTAAGATGCTTCCACGTGATAGACAAAGGGCATTAAATATGCCCTTTCTTTATAGTTACTAGTGGAGGATGCTGAAATTAGAAAGTCAATCAAAGCAAGCATCCATGGAAAGGTGGAAAGATGAAAATTGAGGCATGAACAACTGTATAGGAATGGGTGCCCAGAAGAGCAACCAGCCACGTTTGCTCAGTTCTCAGTTCCAAGCTGAACATTTTAATGTGCACACATTTAATCTCATGATAAGATTGAAGTGGTATTATTATTATTATTTCCACTATGCAGATGAGTAACTACAGCTTGGGAAGGGTAAAGAAGTGGGCCATGTTCATAATGCCATCGAGAGACAGACATGGCATCGAGACCTGGAAGAATAAATGCCTCATTCTACTACTTCCTTGACACCCCTTCTGCTTTGAATAGAACAAAAAACAGTCATGACTTAAAAGCCTAATAATGGGGCAAGGTTCTTGCTTTGAAATAAGAGAAAAAAGGATGGAAAAATTTAAAAATAATATATGTTGTTCTTATTAGATGCTGTCTAGTTGGTTCTGACTCATAGCGATCCTGTGTAGAACAGAAACACTGCCAGGTCCTCCACCATCCTCACAATGATTATACTGAGTCTTCTCATCTCAGTATAGTATGAAGTCCTTTTCCTATTTACCTGTGGAATAAGGTAGTGGTTACGAGTCAGGCTGCTAACCTCAAGGTCAGCAGTTCGAAACTACCAACTGTTCCATGGGAGAAAGATGAGGTTTTCTGCTCCTGTAAAGCTTTATAGCCTTGGAAACACTACACAGGGTTGCTATGAGTCGGAATGGACTCGACGGTACTTAAGAACAACAAGCAACTATTCATGCTCTTCTTCATGGGGAGGAAATAATCCATTTCATTGAGGAGTTTTGTCATTTTTACTGCCTTTGACATACCAAGCTTGATGTCCTTTTGTTTCCCCCCTTCCTTATTCATTGTCCATACTACTTTCAAATGCATATGAAGAAATTAAAAATACCATGATTTGGGTCAGGTATACTTTAGTCCTCAAAGTGACATCTTTTCTCTTTAACACTTTAAAGAGGCCTTTTGTAACAGAGTTACCTGATATAATACTTTGCAAGAATTCCTTCAACTTTCATAAGTGTTGATTTTGGATCCAAGGAAAATGAAATCATTGATATTTTCAAACTTTTCTCCACTTACTATGATATTCTCTAATGTCAAGGCTGTGAAGATTTTTGTTTTCTTTTCACACTGAAGGCTATGTTCTTTGATCTTCATCTGTAAGTGCTTCAAGTCCTCTTTGCTTTCTGAAAGCAATGCTGTTTCATCTGGACACCACAGGTTGTTAATGAGCCTTCCTCCAATCCTGATGGCACTTTCTTGTTCATAGAGTCCAGATTTTCATATTATTTGCTCAGCATTCAGAATGAGTAAGTATAGTGAATGACTACAACTATGATGCACAACCTTCCTGATTTTAAACCATGCAATATCCCGTTGTTGTTGTTGTTGTTGTTGTTAAGTACCATTGATTCAGTTCCAACTCATAGGGACCCTTATAGGATTTCCAAGGAGCAGCTGGTGAGCTTGAACTGCCAACCTTGCGGTTCAAACCAACTTTACAGTCCAGTGCATGAATTCATTCACAATGCCACACCAGGACTCCAATGACTGCCTCTTGGTCTGTGTACAGATTTCACATGAGCACAATGAAGTGTTCTGAAATTCCCCTTCTTTCTGGTTTTATTTGCTGTCAGCTAAGATTAATCTGATGTTAGCAATGATACCCCTCATTCTCTTTCCTATTTGGAATTCAGCTTGAATTTCTGGAAGCTTCCTTCGGATGTACTTCTGCAGCCATTTTTGAATTATCTTCCACAAAATTTTAATGATATCATTTGATAATTTCTGCATCCTATAAGCTCATCTTTCTTTGGAATAGGGATGAATATGGATCTCATTCAGTCAATTGGTCAGGTGGCTGTCTTCCATTTTGTTGTTGTTGTTGTTTAGGTGAGTGAGTGCCTCCAGCACTGCATCAATTTGTTGAGTAATTTCCATTTGTGTACTGTCACATCCTGGAGTCTTGTTTTTCGATGATACCTTCAGTGCATCTTTCATTTTTTCCGTTACTGTCATCAGTTTATGATCATATGCTACCTCTTCATATGGTTGTACATTAACCGATTGGTACAGTGACTGTGTACTCTCTTCTTTTGATGCCTTCTGCATCATTCAATATTTTCCCTATAGAACCCTTCACTACTGCAAGTCAAGGCTTGAATTTTTTTCTTCAGTTTCTTCAGCTTGAGAAATGCTGAGCATGTTCTTCCCTTTTGGATTTCTACCTTGATGTTCCTGTGCACATTTCATTATAATACTTGACTGTCTTCTACAGCTGCCTTTTGAAAATTTCTCTTCATCTGTTTTATGTCCTCATTTCTTCCAGTTGCTTCAGCAGCTCTACACTGCAGAGCTGTTTCAGAGTCTCTTCTGACATCCATTTTGGTCTTTTCCTTTTTTCTTGTCTTCTTAATGAACTTTTGTTTTCTTCCTGTATGTTGTTCTCGATGGCATCCCATAACTCTTCTGGTCTTTGGTCATTAGAGTGTAATGCATCAAATCTGTTCTTCAGATGATCTCTAAATTCAGGTGGGAGATCTTCAAGGACGTATTTTGATCCTAGTGGACTTGCCTTAATTTTCTTCAGCTTCAGCCGAACCTGCACATGAGAAACTGATGGTCTGTTCCACAATCTGCCCCTGGCATTGTTTTGGCTGATGATAAGGAGCTTTTTTCCCACTATCGCTTTCCAAAGATGTCAATTTGATTTATGTGTATTTCATCTGATGCAGCTCACTTAATAGTTTTCTTATATGTTGTTTAAAAAGGTATTTGCAATTAAAAAGTCATTTGTCTTGCAAAATTTTATCATTCAATCTCCAACATCGTTTCTAATATCAACGGCATATTTTGTAACTACTGATCTTCCTGTTTGTTTCCAACGTTTGTATGCTAATCTCCTTTTTAAAAATCAATATTTCTTGATTCCATGTGTGGTCAGTTTCATACTGAAGAAGTTGGTAGAATTCTTCAGTTTTATCATCATTGGCATTAGTGGTTGATGTGTAAATTTGAATAATGCTGGTGTTATTTAGTCTTCCTTGTAGGTGTAAGGATATTATCTTATCACATACAGCATTGTATTTCATAACAGATCTTGATATGTTCTTTTTGATGATGCATGTGATGCCATTCCTCTTCAATTTGTTATGCCCTGCATAGGAAACTATGTGATTATCATATTCAAAATATCTAATACCAGTCCATTTCAGCTTATGCCCCTAGGACATAAGATTTTTTGTGTTCCATTTCATTTTTGACAACTTCCAATTTTCCTAGGCTCATACTCCATGCATTACATATTTTGATTATTAATGGATATTTTCAATTGTTTTTTCACATTCTGAGTTGTGCCCCATCAGCAAATGAAGGTCCCCAAAGCTTTGCTCCATCATGGTCAACTCTGATTTGAGGAGACTGCTCTTCCCTAGTTATAATTTGAGGGCCCTCCAACTTGATGGGCTCATCTTCCAGCACTGTATCTGGCAACATTCTGATGTTATTCATAATGTTTCAATATCTTGGTGTTATAGACAGTGTTCCACTTCTGTTTATAAGATTGTGAGTGACTAAGCATTCGGAAGTAATCTGCCTCTCCTTCTTCCTAGTCTGTTTGAATCTGGAAGCTCAGCTGAAGCCTCTCCACTATGGGTGGCTCTTTTGATATTTAAAATACCAGTGGCACAGCTTCCATTATCACAGCAACACACAAGTCACCACAGTAGGACAAAATGACAGACAAGCGTTTGATGCAATGAATTGTTGTTGTTGTTGTTGTTGTTAGGTGCCATCGAGTCAGTAACAACTCATAGCGACCCTATGTACAGCAGAACGAAACACTACTCACTCCTGGGCCAACCTCACAATTGTTGCCACTTGAGCCCATTGATGTTTCCACTTGGCCAATCCATCTCACTGGGGGCTTCCTATTTTTCTCTAACCCTCCACCTTACCAAACATGATATCCTTCTCCAGTGATACTATGTCCTGATAAGATGAAGTTTGGCCATCCTGGCCTCCAAGGAGCACTGTGGCTGCACTTCTTCCAACACAGATCTGTTGGTTCTTTTGGCAGCCCACGGTATTTTCAATATTGTCTTCCAACACCATAACTCAAAAACATCAATTCTTCTACAGTCTTCCTTATTCACTGTCCTGCTTTCGCATGCATATGAGGTTATTGAACATACCATGGCTTGGGTCAGGTGCACCTTAGTTCTCAAGCTGACATCTTTGCTCTTCAACACTTTAAAAAAGGTCTTGTGCAGCAGATTTGCCTAATGCAGTACATCATTTGATTTCTTGACTGCTGCTTCCTTGAGAGTTGATAGCTGATCCAAGAAGAATGAAATCCTTGACAACTTCAATCTTTTCTCCATTGATGAGAATGTTGTTCATTTGTCCAGTAGTGAGGTCTTTTGTTTTCTTTACATTGAAATGTAATCCATACCAAAGGCTATGCTCTTTGATCTTCATCAGTAAATATTTTAAGTTCCCTTCACTTCCAGCAAGCAAGATTGTATCATCTACATATCGCAGGTTGTTAACGAATCTTCTTCCAATCCTGATGCCATGGTTTTCTTCATATAACCCAGCTCCTCTCTTTATTTGCTCAGCATAGAGGTTGAATAAGTATGGTAAAAGAATACAACCCTGTTGCACACCTTTCTTCATTTTAAACCATTCAGTGTTCCCATATTCTGTTCGAACAACTGCCTTTTGGTCCAGGTACAGATTTCTCATGAGCACAACTACATGTTCAGGAATACTCATACTTCCCAATGTTGTCCATAACTTGTCATGATCCACACAATCGAAAGCCTTTGCGTAAACATCTTTCTGGTATTCTCTGCTCTCAGTCAAGATCCATTGGACATCAGCAATGATATCCCTCATTCCACATCCTCTTCTGAATCCAGCTGGGATTCTGGAAGTTCTCTGTCAATGTATGCTTGTAGCCATTTCTGTATTACCTTAGTAAAACTTTACTCACATGGGATAGGAGAAAATAACTGTAAATACTACTGAAAATGAGGATAAATCATCATCCTTATAAGCAATATAATAACATGGCTGAATTCCACAAGATGAGTTCACTGTGGGAAATAATAAGAAATTAGTCGACACCAGGGAAAGTCAATCAAATAATTGCATTCCTATAGATCTATATTGACTAAATGGCACCTAACAACAACAACAATAGTAACAAAATTATGAAAAGTAGAAATAGCCTAATCCAGAGATAGTGGTCTATATATGGAGAAAATCACAAAACTTGACCAAAAAATATTAACAAAGGTAATGAATGCATCCATAGCATGTTCAATAGGAAAGACTAAATATGGTATAGTATTTTTTCTTCCTACATAATTGTTAAATAGTATAATTCCAACTGGAGTTTCAAATTGATATTTTTGAATATTTGATAAAACAAATAATTTTAAAGTTCACATGGGAGAATAAATTGGCAAATGTTAGAACAAATAGAGAACAGAAAATTGGATAACTCACATTCTACTTTGAGATAAACCCTGAAGGATTTAAATTCTAATTTTAAAATATTAAAATAACAGTAAAAAAAAAAAAAACCCACAAAACTATTGCCATCGAATCACGTCTGGTTTACGGTGAGCCATTAATATATAGAAGGAACTCTGTTAGTGTAGTGTTTACAAATCAGGCTCCTACCCCCAGGGTCAGCAGTTCAAAACTACCAGCTGTTCCATGGGAGAAAGACAAGGCTTTCTGCTTCTGTAAAGGTTTACAGCTTTGGAAACCCTGTACAGAGTTGCTATGAGTTGGAACTGACTCCATGGCACATAACCACCACCACCACTAATATACAGATGGAGTAGAACTGCCTCACAGAGTTTCCAAGGCTGTCAATCTTTATAGAATTAGTCTACTCCATCTTTCTTCTCTGGAATGGCTGATTGGTTAGCAGCCAATTGTTTTAATCAATGCACCACCATGTACTACAAAAGATTGGAATTCAAATTTAATTATTGTGCGATACTTTATTATTATTTTTTAATCAAAGGGCACGATTGTTGTGAAGTGCCATTGAGTTGGTTCCGACCCATAGCAACTCTGTATAGGGTTTCTGAGGAGCAACTGGTGAGCTTGAACCACCAACCTTGCAGTTGATTGCATCTTTATAGTCCAACACATTAACCCACAGGACCACACCAGCACCCCATGGGGAACTATAGATATTGGAAATAGATGAATGAATGAGACAGAAGTAGTCCTTTTCTTAATGTGCTTATATTCTCCTTGTGGGTTCCCCACCATCATGGATGAGAGGGAAGCCAGTAATTGAAAATGCAATAAATTAACAATATAATGTCAGATCTGAGTACGTTCTGTAACAATAGTAAAACAAAGTGATGTAGTAGAAAGAGGATAGAGAATCAGACAAGAGTTGTGATCAGCATCACAGTTACTTTATAATGCCCAAACCAGGAACGTCTAGAGGCAGAGCATTCTACACCCAACAAAGAGCAAGTGGAAAGGTCCTAAGATGGAAACATCCTTCATACTCATGAAGAGTAGATGGAAGGTCTGCAATGTAAAAGTATGACAAGGGAAGGGCACAATGGTAGAAGGGGAAGGATGAGAACTACAGATACCAAATCCCTAACCAGGGAGAGGTTGCTATGGGAAAGTTGTCTTTTGAAATGTACAGGGTAGACGCCTAGAATGAGAAATGATCAGCAGCTTCTTTGAAATGGAAAGATAAAGTCATTTCTGTGTTCAGTTGAAGGTAATGTCAGCAACTGAGAGTAAGGAGGTAAGTGTGAAGAGAAGCCATGGAAGAGTGTGTATAAGAAGAATGGACAGACTTGGGAAGGGTAGACACATCGTTGGACCTGAATTTACCAGCAGACTTATGGTTTTCTCCAGCCTTGTTCAGTACCAGGGTGCAATAAAGTATGGGCATGAAGGAAATAAATCAAGTTTTGCAGTTGATGAGACACCCTGAAGCATCATAAAGCTAAGGTGTACCTTATTATTGATGAGAGTATAATCCTTTTGGAAAGCAATTTGTCAGTATATTATTTCCTTCAAACCCAAACCAAACCTATTGCCATCAAGTCAGTTCAGACTCATAGTCATCATACATGATAGAGTAGAAATGCCCCAGAAGGTTCCCAAGGCTGTCGTCTTTAGGATGCCGGCTGCCACATCTTTCTCCCATTCAGAGGCTTCTGGGTGTGCATTCGATACATACAAGTAAATGTGAGGCAGCAAAGAAAGCAAGGATTTGAGAGTCAAGGACACTTGCATTCAAATCACAAGGGCCTCAACACCTGTGTGAGTTTACAGGTTATCTGGAGAAAAAGGTGATTGATCAGAACCACTGTACAAAATGCTGTTTAGGAATCAGATGACAGAATGTTCATTAGATGATTTAATTTTATAAAATGAATCTCTAGCTTAATTTCATGATGCATTCAACTTGTTAAGTATGGAAATG
This sequence comes from Chrysochloris asiatica, assembly GCF_000296735.1. Taxonomy (NCBI): domain Eukaryota; kingdom Metazoa; phylum Chordata; class Mammalia; order Afrosoricida; family Chrysochloridae; genus Chrysochloris; species Chrysochloris asiatica. The sequence continues at coordinate 10,101,741 of NW_006408562.1, read as the reverse complement.
ACAACCTTAACAATTTTTAACAGCAAACACAAACTTTACAATATATTGTCTGATATGTTGCCATGAGTTTCTCAGGTAAACAATGGCTACATTGTTGTCATGAACATGACTCAACCGCAGACCCTAACAGACGGTGGCCTATCAATGTGGTAAATCACTTTATTTTTATCAAAAGCACAATTCATACACTATAGACAGCATGTGGGATATATAACAATGGTACTTTAGAATACTATTCTATATACATGTTCATATATACAGAACATGTGTATGTATGAATTTAGTAAAAATATCAACATTTTAAATTACTAATATTTTCTTCCAAAAGGCTCAGCTAGATCTCTTTTCAATATAGATATGCATGTTTCCTAATTTTCAAGGCAGTAGTGTCTGTGTTAGAAAATTATGAGGTGAGTCAGATGTGATGGTGTGGCTGCTAAGCACGTGCCCAATACAGTGGTTGGTTGTTGGGAGACACTGTTTCTGACAGCTTATCCAGGTCCTTACAGATCTGAAGAATTGTTTTTAAAATAGGAGGTTATAAACTAAGATTTAAGGCACTATATCTGAATTAAAATAGATACTCATTTGTAAATTAATTTACTGATTTAGAAGCTGTTTGAGATGCAGAATGGATGTGAATTTGACTAGAGAGCTTTTCTGATTAAGGATAGTTCCTCATGACATACTATTAGATTATTAACTAAATCTTATATATACATTTAATGAGAGTATTAACTGAATACTACTTTCAACATTGTTGTTGTTAAGTGCCGTTGAACTGATTCCAACCCATAGCAACCCTGGTGAGCTCAAACTGCTGACCTTGCAGTTCAAACGGCTTTGCAGTCTGGCACATTAACCCATAGCGCCACACCAGGACTCCCTTTCAGCATTAGGCAGAGTATTAACTAAAGATTTACTTTATCTATTTGTTTATCTATCCTTTTTATCCCTCTCTCGGTGTTTTCTAACACTTCTTTCATACAATGCTAAATCCAACATTTCTAAAATGGAATTTAGAAATAAAGTGTTGAAGAGTAAAGATGTCAGCTTGAGGACTAAGATGCGCCTGACCAAAGCCATGGTATTTTCAATAACCTCATATGCATGTGAAAGCTGGACAGTTAATAAGGAAGACCATAGAAGAATTGATGCTTTTGAGTTATGGTGTTGGAGGAGAATATTGAAAGTGCCATGGGCTGCCAAAAGAATGAACAGATTTGTTTTGGAAGAAGTGCAGCCAGAGTGCTCCTTAGAGGCCAAGATGTACAAACTTCATCTCTCATACTTTGGACATACTGTCAGGAGGGACCAATCGCTGGAGAAGAATATCATGTTTGGTAAGGTGGAGGGTCAGAGAAAAAGAGGAAGACCCCCGACGAGATGGATTGCCCAAGTGGCAGCATCGATGGATTCAAGTGTGGCAACAGTAATGAGGTTGGCCCAGGATTGGGCAGTGTTTCATTCTATACATAAGGTCGCTATGGATTGGAACTGACTCGATGGCACCTAACAACATCAAATGGAATTTGGAAACTATTATAGTGTTTCCTTACAGATCACATAATTTTATCTTAATAGAGTGCAGTGGCTCTGTACAATAAGCATTGGACTGTGGACCACAAGATTCGAGCCCTACGGTTGTTCTGTGGCAGAAAGATGAGGCTTTCTCCTCCCTATAAGGATCCCTATGAGTTGAAACCAACTCAAAGGCACTTAACAACAATCCTAACAGAAATTAAATTCTTTGTTTTTAACAGAGGCAAACTAATGTCTATTATGGTTCTGATAAGAAAACAAAGAATGCAAAATGAAAATGGGGTGAACCCAAGTTGCATGTTTTATTTAAAAAGTCATAAAGTCCTACCTATATCTTAATTATTATTTGCTTCTTGTTGATATTCTCCCATTTCACCCACACATAAACACACCACAAATACACATCCAGGGCATTTCTGATTTTTCATTCTTTCTCCTTTTGTGCAGATGAGTGAAGGGCAAGGCCTACCTGAGCCCATACAGCACTGTCCCATCGGGGTGCAGGCGGATCATGCGGTTCTTCACTGTTACCCCATGCACGAATGACTTTTTGTCATTTAAAAAATATGTGTCAGGCACCCAGAGTTGGTCAGCCACTCGATTGTCCAGTGTGAGGTTGAGAGGGATCCCCGAATAAGCAAGCCTCTTGTCTCTCCAATACTGTTGGAAATACATGGTTAAGGTATAGTCCTGGGAAGAGAAAAAAATACACATACACACACACAAAAACAACAGGGCATCAGGGTATGTTCAGCCATATGTTATGTTCCCCCCATATGATCCCAAATCTGTTGGAATCTGAACACTCCAGTGAATTTCCAGAAAAGGCAGGGTAGGAAGGAAGTCATAGTGGAATTCTTCTGAATACAGAAACCAGCTGTGATAACTAAAGTTTTCTGTCAACTTGACTGGGCCAGGATCCCCAGTAGTTTGGCAGTTGAAATTTGGTTATCCCATGGAGAGATATAATGCAGTGTTTTTAACTCTATGATGATTGGCTACGAGCAATCAATCAATTGAAAGGCTGTTTCCTCATGGGTGTGATCTGCTTCCAATATAATGCACACTCAGGCAAAGCTTGCTGGCTTTCTGCTGGGTTTGGATCTTGCATGTGGCTCATCCTTCAACCTCGGGTTCTTTGGATTTGAGCCAGTGGCCTGCTCTATTATCTATCTGCCGGTCTGCCTGCTGATCTTGGTTCATCTGTCCCAGACTTGGCACTTTTCCACTTCTACAATTGTGAGCCCTTTCCTTGATATAACCTTCTCTTTGTATATATACATATGTAAGTTTCACTGGTTTTGCTTCTCTAGAGAACCCAGCCTAAGACACCAGGCTACATAAATAAATTCTGTGCTTTATTTATATAAGAACTAGACTGGGTAAATGATGAAGTAAGAGATCCCAAAACATGTCATAGGAGAGGTCCAGGAGTGGTCACCTTGATCCTCATCTATCACTAGGCAAACGTGTTCATTAACTGTCCACCGCAGATAAGCCCTACTAACAAAATCTCTGTCTTTGCAACTGAAGCCCCTTTCTTCTTGTTCTGCCCTCTGTGGGGCTAGAACTAAGCATAGTTATATGCTTAGTAGAGCGTGGGCTGCAGGCTCTCTAGATGCCATCTCTCACATTTTCCCTTCTTCCAGCATGCCACATATACATACTGACTAGGTCACTGTGTCACCTAGAATGCTGACATTTTTAGTCTGGCTGAAAGGGAAACCTGAGTAAAAACTGGATGTGCCACAGTGTGGTGGGCCACACTGCTTCCCGGGTATCACACCACCAGCCACCTAAACAACCAAGTAAATCTCTAGAAAAATTATCCTACCATTTTCCCCCCAAAAGTAGATCAGACAGTGAGAAGAAAGTGAAGAAAAGGCAAAGTAGAGGCTAGGCATGAAAAAAATTAGAAAATTACTGTCACACACAGAGAACTTGCAGCTTCTCAGACTTTCAGAAGACTTCAAACACCCTTATTTGTAGGTGGTGGAGACAAAGGCAGAGTCAGATGGTAAGCCAGTGTTAGGATCCATCCTGGATAGAGGTCTTCTGATGTCCTATCTAGAAATCTTGTCACTGCTCACTGGGCAGTTCACAGTTTCTGCTAATCAAATAATGGATTCGTAACTGACAAAGACCAGATCAGACTCAGCCTTCAAATGCTTTCAAGATATGAAAAAACCAACACATGTGAAACAACGCAAACATTCCATAGCCGCAGGTTAGAAAGTATTGGAGATGTGAAGTCCATACAAATCAGAGGGGAAGGGGGCATGGAAATTCATGTGATCTGGGGTCTACAGAGATGTAATCAGACAAAGACGAGGTATTTGAGTAAATAAGGAGAAATATTGGTGCAAGCCATATCATGGGCAGAACTGGGTGCTTAGTATTACATGTTTGAACCCCTCCGCCACTAATTAAGGCATCCTGGTGTGGTGCTGTGGATTAATGCGCTGGAATTCAAAGTCACTTTGAACGCAAGGTCAATGGTTCAAGCTCACCAGCTGCTCTTGGGAAATCCTATACAGGATCGCTATGGATCAGAATTAACTCGACGGCACTTAACAACAACAACAACCTCTAATTAGAGCTTTTCACAAAGAAGGTGGCACTTGGTTAGTAGATGTGAGGTTGGGAGTGAACGTGAAAAAAACTCACAGGAGTACTGACTTTAATGCATTTATGGGAATAACTGAGGAGTATAGTTTTGTTGGAATATAGGGTGGGTCCGTTCTCAGAGTGGTGGAAAGGCAAGACCCCACAGCAGTGACCAGAATGTTGAACTATCAACAGATAGTTTAGTAGCCAATGAAAGCCAACAAAAATAATTTGCAGTGAGTGTGTATGAGCAAGATCAGTTTTGCAATGGACAAAAGGAAACATGGCCAAATGCTTAAGGAATGTGGCCAGTTGCTGGGAATGGATCATAAGCAGACTGGAGGCAGATTGGAGAGATCTCTGAAAGTTAACAGAGACAATTAGGTGTGTAGCATCACCATGAAAATGAATCTTCAAAGGTCAGAACCACACGCTGAACTTTGACTTTGGCACACATAAAAAAAAAAGGTTTCCATCGAGTCACCCTCTTTGTGTCCGAGTAGGCCTGCACGCCATAGAATTTTTGTTGTTGTAGCTGCTGAGTGCCTTCAAGTCAGTTCCGACCCATAGCGACCCTGAATAGGGTTTCCAAGGAGCAGCTGGTGAGATTGAACCACCAACCTTGTGGTTCAAACTGATTTTGCAGTCCAGCACATTAACCACAGTACCACACCAGTGGCTGATTTTTAAGAAGTAGACAACTAAGCCTTTCTTCCAAGGTCCTTCTTGGCAGATTTGAACCTCCAACTTTTCATATTACCCAGGCCACGTTTTGGTGACATAATAAGGAGATGGGAATATAAATCCATGATTTAGATTCTAATTCGGAGAGAAGCGTTCCATTTCTTTCTCTCTCGGTTTCTAAACTGGAGTTCTCACCCCGGCATTCTGAAGTCTAGCGCTCTTTTTCTCAGAACCCCTTTCCAGTGGGCTCGCACACAAGCAGCCTGAGATAAAAAGGGCTCTGTCAGCTTGCCCCGGGACCCACTTATGATTCACACATAGCCTGCTAGCTGCCATCAGAGTTTCTGCTGTGGTATCCTCTGTGATGTCAGCAGTGCCTCTCAGTTTGGGTTTTGAGTATTAACTGAGGTGACTTGGGTAGATTGAGACAGGGAAGGAAGAGAGCATAGTGACAGAGGGAAGAAAAATGACTTTTTAGATGCTCTCTCTGCTCTGCCTTCCAGGACAGTAGCATGATATACTGTCAGGGACACAAATCAGAACCCCATTTGTTTGCACTTGCAGAAAAAGGAAAATGAAGAAACAGGTGTATCACTAAGGTCCACTCCAAGGCCTGTTCTTTTGTAGAGCTGGGCTACAGTGAATAGAGGTACTTTTACTGTCCAGGGTGGCCCTCATGTTAACACTGTCCGTCATAACGAGAGGGTAACAGAGATTCATTAACACAACTTTTGCCGTCCATATGTGAGGCCCATGTTAGATTATGGTCCAGTGTACCTCAGGTGCAGCCACTACCTACCCATCAGTGAAGGTTTACAGGTTGCGGGAGTCCAACACTGGACTGCTAACTACAAGGCCTACAAGGTCTGCTGTTCAAACTCATCTGCAGCTCCTCTGAAACCCTATACAGGGTCACTATGAGTCAGAACTGATCTGACAGCACTTAACAACAATAATGAAGCTGAACAAGTTTCAGCAGCACTTCCAGACTTGGATGGAATAGAAAAAAAGACCTGAAGATCTAATTCCAAATATCACTCAGTGAGCAATAATGATGGTCTACCAGTGGATGCGTGGAGAGATCTGCAGGCCAAATGGGTGTGGGAGGAAGAGTGGGAATGGTTGTTGGTTATGTGCCGTGGAGTCAGTTCCAACTCATAGAGACCCTGTACAGGGTTTCCAAGGCTATAAATCTTTATAGGAGCAGAAAGCTTCATCTTTCTCCTGAGAAGCTGCTGATAATTTCGAACTGCTGACCTTGAGGTTAGCAGCTCAACGCATAACCACTACGTTACCAGAGCTCCTTAGATATATATGTATGATATAGGACATTTGTACATGCTGCAAACATATCCATGAATGAGGTGGAGGAGATTTATGGAAACTTAACGATCAAAATAAAAGACACATGGAAACAATTAGTACAGTGGACTAAGGGATCGTGTGAACATCAATCACTGTGACCCCGAGACCAGAAAAACTGCACAGTGCCTAGTTACCATTATAAACTGCTCTGAATAAGATCACGTTAGAAGGGTGTAGATAGAGTGTGAGGAAAATGTGGAACAAAATTCAAATTATAAAAATTATAAGTAGAGCCAGGCTATATATAAACAGGCTTACTGGTCAGAAAGAAACTATAGGAATCCGAGACTATGACCCTAGACCGCCTTTCAGGTCTGGAAAGGAACTCACTCTCTTGGCCCAACTTTCAGCCAAGCCATAGCTAGGTCTATTGTGGGTAAAAGTGCACTAGTAAGGTGTGCTCACCATGGAATGTCAATCATTCTAAATCAAAAGGGCACCATTTTCCTAAGGCCAAAGTTGAGAAGGAGGGTAGAATGGAGATAGGAACCACAGGGAGGAAGTGCTGTTGCAGGGAGGGGATTGTAAGCATTGAGATGGAAGCAAAGTGTAAGATTTGTTGACTGCAAAACTGATGATCTTGTCTGTAAACTTTCATTCAATTCCCAATAAAAAATCAAAAATAAATAAATAAAAAAGGCAAAGTTTATTGGTCTGATTGTTGTTGTTAAGTGCCGTGGAGTCAGTTCCGACTCATAGCGACACTGTACAGGGTTTCCGAGGCTGTAAATCTTTACGGGAGCAGAAAGCCTCATCTTTCTCACGTGGAACAGCTGGTAGTTTCGAACTGCTAGAGACTGGTCACCTCCCCCCCCACCCCAAAGAATATGGTCCTTAATCCACCTTCAGGTCTGGACCTGAAGTCACCCTTGTGGCTCAATTTCCAGCCAAACAGTAGACAGCTCTATAATGGGAACAAGGAGCTCTGGTAGCATAGTGGGTACAAATTGGGCTGCTAACCTCAAGGTCTGCAGTTTGAAACTACCAGCTGTTACACAATGAGGCTTTTTGTTCCCGTAAAGATTTACAGCCTCAGAAAACCTACAAAGGGTTGCTATGATTTGGAAGACCACTGCACAGAACCACCACCACCACCATGATGGGACACATAACACTAGGAAGGTATGCATACCTTTGAATACTTATCCATTAAAGATCAAAAGGGCCGCATTTGCCCACAGACAAAGTTCAAAGGGTTAGGAAAGAAGGAAGAATGAAAAGAAGAAAAACAGGAGGAAGTGAAAGAAATGATGCTACATTTGTTGTTGTTGTTGTTAAGTGCCATGGACTCAGTTCTGACTCATAGCGACCTGTATAGAGTTTCTGAGGAGTGGCTAGTGGGTTTGAACCACCACCTTGCAGTTCAACTCGATCTTGTGGTCTAATGCTTATCCTACATTAAGGAGAATGCAATTAACGACATAAAACAAAACATATATGAATTGTTGAATGCAGAATTGATGATCTGCTCTTTAAAACTTCACCCAATTCACAATAAGTTATTTTTATTTTAAAAAAACTATGCAGCCCAACAACAGTAACTATAATGACAATAACAATGACAACATTAAGTATTCCTGACCCTTCACTGTGTCCAGACCTTAGTCAATGCTTCACCTCGTTTAAAGATAAAGCAACCATTACTGTTGTTATTGGACCACAAAATCAGTTTGAACCTCAAGATCAGAGGTTTGAACTCATTAGCTGCTCCTTGGAATCCCTATACAGGGTCCTTTGGGTTGGAACCAACTCTACGGCATTTAACAACAACAAATTATTGTTATTAGAGTTCTGGTCCAGTGCTGCAAGGTAAGCACTGGACTTCTAATCACAAGGTTGGCAGTTCAAATCCAGCAGCTACTCTTCAGAAACCCTATACAGGGTTGCTGAGTCCAAACTGACTTGATGGCACTTAACAACAACAACAACAATTATTGTTATTATTTTTATGTGTAAGAAGACATAAAAATTTGGGAAATTTTCCAATAACTTTGGAAGTGGGATTTGAAGGTCAGCTGTCTCCTTTGAGGGCCCAGCTGTCACCCTGGAAACGAACTGACCGGAGCTCAGTAGTTAATAAAGACAATGAGTTGGGTGTGGTGATGGTTTACAAACATCTCTCCTCGTTGTCATGATGTGCTGTGGTGTGGTGATGGTTTACAAACATCTCTCCTCATTGTCGTGATGTGCTGTGGAGTTGGTTCTGACTCATAGCAACCCTGTACAGGGTTTCTGAGGCTATAAATCTTTATGGGAGTAGAAAACCTCATCTTTCTCCCGCGGAACAGCTGGTAGTTTCGAACTGCTGACGTTAAGGTTCACAGCCCAATTTGTAACCACTACGCTACCAGAGCGGATTATCAGGAAATGCAAGGTTAACTTGGTGGCAACGAGTAACAAAAAACACACCACCCCAAAGCTCACATCCATGTTAACAGCGCTACTGTTACAGAAAATTGTGCTTTAATAGTGCTGTGCTTTCCAGGGTAACCTAGAAGAAGAGTTAATTTTTACATTGCAGTGGCAGGCCCGGTCCAAGGAGAACACAGACGTAAGAGACCGTCCACATTTGAATCTTGAGCCAGATATAAGAAACACTGAGAAAAACAGACTTGTTTTCTCATTAAAGATAAGAGGACAAAATGAATTTAAGCTTTTGTTATTCAATCTTAAAGCTTGAGGCAGACTTAAGTGACATCGATGTGTAGATCCCAGTTTGTATGAAATCCAGCAGGGTTATAAGAAAAGGAACTCCAGTGAGGAGAGTAGCCCTCTCCAAGCAGCCACTCTCTGGTGTCCCACTGGGAGGTGGAGGGCATTGTGCTGTTCTGGTTACTAACCTGGCTACCAAGGGACTTCACTTTGGAATAAAGCAGTAGATACCAGAACTCCATAGGAAGTTAATTGTGTTGTTAAAGTACTATCAAGTGGGTTCCAACTCACAGCAACCTGTATAGGGTTTCCAAAAAGCGGCTGGTGAGTTTGAACTGCCAATCTTGAAATTCAAACCAACCTTGCAGTCTAGTGCTTATCCTACAGTGCCACACCAGAACGGCATAGGTAGTGAATTGTTGTTGTTGTTAAGTGCCGTTGAGTCGTTGAGTCGATTACAACCCATAGCAACCCTGTATAGTGTTTCCAAGGAGCTCGAACCACCAACCTTGCAGTTCAAACGACTTTGCAGTCTGACGCCTTAGCCCACAGCACCTTGCCAAAATCAGTCCAAGCTCTCTCACACCCTCTCACAATTTGGTTGGTTGGTAAAATTCCAGGTCCCCCAAACTGTACAAGGTAATTTCTGTCCATTTAGATATTTATTTAGTCATTTCACAAATATTTTTAAGTGCCTATCACATAGCTCAAGGAGCTATTTGTTACGAATCAGGCTGCAAACTTTAAGGTCAGCAGTTCGAAACTACAAGCCGTTTCGCAGAAGAAAAATGAGGCTTTCTGCTCCTGTAAAGATTTACACCCTCGGAAATCCTGTACAGGGTCGCTATGGGTCGGAATCAACTCGATGGCACTTAACAACATCACATAGCTCTGGTAGCGTAGTGGTTACAAGTTGGGTTGCTAACCTGAAGGTCAGCAGTTCGAAACTACCAGCTGTTCCATGGGAGAAAGATGAAGCTTTCTCCTCCTGTAAAGATTTACAGCCTTGGAAAGCCCGTGCAGGGTTGCTATGAGTCAGAATCGACTCCACGGCACATAACCACCACCACCACCACCATCACACAGGAGACTTGGTATGGCATCGTAGGATAAGCACTTGACCTCAAGGTTGGTTTGAATTACAAGGTTAATGGTTCAAACTCACCAGCCGCTCCTAGGAGACCCGATACAGAATCACTATGGGTTGCAACCAACTGGACAGCATTTAACAAAAACAACATTACAATCAGGGATGGTGTGCAGAGATAAGTCAGATGCAAGATGGGCCCTAAATTGCTGGCCTTTGAGCAGGGGACATAATACTTACTACCTGAAATTCAAAAGCAATCTAGAGTAAATTGCTACACTTAAATAAAGAGACATAGGAGCCACAACCAAAACTATTTCTGTGTATGATGACCAGTGAGGACTTCCTGGAAAAAGACTGATGAGGACTTTAAACAAAACCTTCCAGAAGAGGGAGAGTTAAAGCATTGTAGGCCAGTGGGTCACATTTGCAAATCCCTACACAGAGAACCATGGTAGTCACTGAAATAATTTAGTCAATAAGACAGGACTAGGAGAAAGGTAGCAAATTAACCTGTTGGCTACCTTTTTCCTGGGATGGTCATCCCCAAATACAGGCAGCTTATGAGTAAGATCCTACAGGGAAGGAGAGGGGACAGGGGACAGTTCCTGAGAAGGCATTTCTCAAATGAAGGGCTTTTAAAGTCTTGTAAATTAGAGCAAGGCAGTGACTCAGTGCTGTCAGCACCAATAACACCCTGACTCCTTGAGCCTTTGCAAGATCCTTGTGTCCTGATTTCATTCTGTGCTAGTACCATAGAGCAAAGATGTCATCTTGGGGAGTAAGGCCCAAGCCATGGTATTTTCAATAACCTCATATGCATGCGAAAGCTGGACAGTGAATAAGGAAGACCGTAGAAGAATTGATGCTTTTGAGTTAAGGTGTTGGAGGAGAATATTTAAAGTGCCATGAGCTGCCAAAAGAACCAATAGATCCGTTTTGGAAGAAGTGCAGCCAGAGTGCTCCTTAGAGGCCAAGATGACCAAACTTCGTCTTTCATACTTTGGACATATTGTCAGGAAGGACCAGTCTCTGGAGAAGGATATCATGTTTGGTAAGGTGGAAGGACAGAGAAAAAGAGGAAGACCCCCAACGAGACGGACTGGCCAAGTGGCAGCATCGATGGACTGAAGGATGGCAACAGTAGTGAGGTTGGCCCAGGATCGGGCAGTGGTTCATTCTGCTGTGCACAGGGTCACTATGAGCCGGTACCGACTCAATGGCACCTAACAACAACCATGATCCACATGGAAGTAGGTGCACTAAAACTTCTCCAATACCAAGAGACTCTGTCAAGCTGGGGGTGGAGTGGGGGCTGTGATCATGAATGCGGTCTCTTTTCCCACGTCAGTTTTACAGAGGAGATAGAGAGTGCCTGGGAAGGGGGTGGGGGAGGGAAAATATAGGGGAGGTGGGGGTGAAGATCGAAGGGGTATGTCAAAGGATCTAATGGAGACGTCAGGAAGAAAAGGTGGGCCAAGGAGTAATTGGGGTATCAGAGAGGAGAGAAGGGGCTGGGAGACATTGTAGAAGAAAGGGTATATGATTAGGGGAGAAGCTGGGAAGGAGGAGCTTGGGGTTTGGAGCACGAGTAGGAGGGGCACTGTGAGGCCCTCACCAAGACTTGGGCACAGATCCTGGAAGTTTGGCACTGTGCAAGTGGAATTAATCAGACTAATGCACATAGGAGAGACAGACAATCTCCTGGCTTTAATTCGTGACAGGGTCACAATGGTCAGTGTCAGCACATCTCGAGGGTGTTGGCAGGAGGTAGAGGGTCATCAGCCTGGAAATCAGAGAGCCCAGAGGTCACCGTTGCCAGGGTGTTGTATGCAGAGAGAGCTCTGTGTCTAAGAATCTATTCTTTGCCAATGTTGGAGCCCTACATATGGATAACATATCCTCCTCTCCCCACCCCTAAGTTTTCAGACCCGGTTCAAAGTCAAGGATACCAAAGTCCTTTCTGATTAAAATTCAATAGACCTTGATTTTAGAAAACCTCACTTGGGAGTAAATTGAGGCTTGTACTATTTCAAACGTTTAAAAACATTCCTCCTGTATGTTATGAGTTTGACATGATTGTGGGGTGTCCACTTTGTTGAGTGTATTTGTTAGCAGGAGTCTCACCATCCCTGGTCCCCTGAGAATGTTTAATTCTTGTTATGGTGCAGGTCCAGCCTTGAATATGAACTGCTGCAGTGAATCCCACCTATTTCTCTACCCCAGTCCCTTGATTGCCAACCCTCTCACCATCTACACTGTGGAGTCACTCAGTACAGCTCTTGTCCTGGCCAAGGAAGGCAGGACATGGGTTTTTATGTGCAGCAATTCTTCTTGGAGCCTTTGGTGGCTGTCTGGGACTCCACTGTGGAAACATTTTTTTTTCCATCACAGGCCACAAATAGGCCTTCAGATTTTGTGTGGATGGACCACTGACACCAACCTAGACCCTCGGGACCTTGGATCTACCAGGTTCATCTGCATCTGAGACTGTTGTCTATGTAAGGAAACCCTCAGGAATCACCAAGATGCTTTTCAAACAGTGTAAATTGTAGACCCAAGGATTGGACTTCAATGGAGAGGGTTTAAGCATTGAGGCAGATAACCCAGGTGTAACGTCACCCAGAATTTTTTAGTCAACTGATAGAATTCCATAAGGTATAACATATAAAAATGAGTCATGTAGTACATTTAGAATGGCGATTCATTCAGCTCATTGGATAAGGTAAAATGATTTGAATCTCACTTGCATATGTAGAGAGAAAGACTATTGGTGTGGTGCTTTAGGGTAAGCACTGGACTGCTAACCCAAAGATTGGTGATTCAAAACCAACCACTCCTTGGAAACCCTATAGAGAGTGGCTATGACCCATAGGGTTTCTGAGGAGTGGCTGGTGAGCTTGAACCACCAACTTTGCAGTTCAAACCAACCTTGCAGTCTAGTGCATTAACCTGCATATAGGCTTCAAAAAATTCATGAAAAAAATCCATTTTTTAAAAAACATTTTATTGTGAATTGAGTGAAAGTTTTCAGAAAAGATCATCAGTTTTACATTCAAAGAATCTGACACTTTGTTTTTTTCTCAAAGATTGCGGTCTCCTCCATGCAACAACAGTGCTCCTGTTTGCTCCCTGTGGTGCCTATTTCCATTCCTCTTCCCTTCCATCCTTTTCAACATTGTCCCTAGGTAAACGTTGTCCTTTCAGTATTGAATGATTGTCATCACCCCTATATACCTATCTACTGCTTGGCTGAAAATTGGGCTATAAGGGTGAGTCTTATTCCAGATCTGAAGGGTGATCAAGGGCCACAGTCTTGGGCTTCTCCAGTTTCTTCCTGACCAGTAAGCCTGGTTCTTTTGAAATAAAATTTGAAGTTTTATTCCCCATTTCCTGCCACTCTATCCAGAACCTTCTCATGTGATCCTTTCAGAGCAGTTGGTGATGGTAGCTGGGCACCATCTAGTGCTTCTGGTCTCAGAGTCATGATGATTGATTTTCACCTGCTTTATTGGTTTGTTGGACTAGTTGATTCCAAGCATCTCATTTTTATCACTCTACTTTCTTCCACAAATGAAGAGACATATAAAAGCACCTGAAATGGTTGCTCATGAGCTTTTAAGATGCCCATGGAGGTGGTGGTGGTGGTGGTGGTTATGTGCCGTGGAGTCAGTTCTGACATATAGCGACCTTGTATAGGGCTTCTGAGGCTATAAATCTTCATGGGAGCAGAGAGCCTCATCTTTCTCCCAAAGAACCACTGGTAGTTATGAATTGCTGACCTTGAGGCTAGCAGCCAGACTCGTAACCACTATGCTACCAGAGCTCTTAAGATTCCTATAAAGATTGTCAAAGTTGGATGTAAACCATTATCTTTGTGGACTATGTAATGCCAATTGATCATGGTTTCTCCTGAGAGTATGGTCCTAACCCCCCAGAACCAGGAACTCCTTACCATAACATGTTTTTAGGTAGATTTGACAGTGTACTTATGCTGTGTATTAGAGCCCCTAAATTTGTCATTATTTTTTTCATTAATGGTCTTTATAGTTCTAGGTTTGAAATTTAGGTATTTAATCTGCATCAAGTTCCATTTTGTGTACGATGTGAGATATGGGTCTTGTTTCAATATTCTGCAAATGGATTTCCAGTTTTGCCAGCACCATTTGTTGAAGAGACCATCTTTTCCCATTTAATATATTTTGGCACTTTGCCAGAGATCAAATGACTGTAGGTGGATAGATTTATATCTGGGTTCTCAATTCTGTTCTTTGATCTATGTATCTTTCATTGTACCAGTACCAGGCTGTTTTGACCACTGTGACAGTACAGGAGATTTTGAGATCAGGGAGTTGCATACTTCTGACTTTGTTCTTCTTCTTAAATAATGCTTTGCTTATTTGAAGTCTCTTTCCTTTCAGTAGAAAGTTAGTGACCAGTTTTTCCATCTCTAAAGAATGATGTTGATCAAGGATCAATCCTATGTCCTCTGAATACAGGGTTGATAGGGACAGGCAACTTAGATATTATCTACTTAAAATGGTGGTGGGGGGGGGGAGTCTATAAAGGCCTGAAGTGACTGACTTACAAGTTTTCAAGAGGAAGTTTAGTTTCAGTGTGCGAGGGAATATAGAGTCTCCGTAAACGGATCTGGTGAAAAGAGATGGGGATAAGATTCCTACGATTCAATAGTGAGTAACTGATGTGACTAATTGTACTGTCACACTGTAAAGGTAGAAGTATTGTAACAAAAAGAGGGGAATAGTTAATCTTACATTCCAGAAACACAAGACCCTAGCACCATTGAGGAAGAAAAACACAAGCGGAATGCAGGATCCTATCCAGAGAAACAGCGACACCAAAGATGGAGGCAGAGATGGGGACAAAGAGAGAGGGAGCAGCTGAGGACTCTAGATTCATGGAAAGAGAGGGACTGAGAGCTGACAGCCAGGAGGCAGGTTTGCAGAATGTGCCCTTTGGTTGTTTAAATGATTATATATTCCTGAGTGTTTTTGTGTACATCCTTCTTAAAAACAAAACAAAAAACAGAGGGAATGGAAGCAAAAACTGTTGAATGATGATGCACAGAGGAGACTGTAATCATTGCAATGAAATGAAGAGTGTAAAATGGATGTTCCCCCATGTAAACGATCACTTAATTTACAATATAAACTTAAAAAAAAAAAAAAATGATGTTGAAATCTGAATTGGGATTGCATTGCATTCTATTTATAGATTGCGTTGGCTAGTGTTGAAGTTTTCACAATGTTAACTTTTCCTATCCAAGAGCATGGTATATTCTTCCATTTTTGACCCTATACAGGGTTGCTATGACTCAATACCAACTTAATGGTACTTAACAAGAATGGTATATTCTTTTCTATCCACGAGTATGATATATTCTTCCATTTTCCAGACTTCTTGTAGTAGTGTTTTGTAGTTTTCTTTGTGTACATCTGTTGTTCCTCTGGTTAGATTTATTCCTAAATATTTCATCTTTTGGATGGCTATTGTAAATAGTTTTGCTTTCCCGATTTCCTTTTTTAGAGTTTTTTTTATTAGTGTAGAGGAATACAACGGATTTTTGTTTATTGATCTTGTACCCTGAGACTTTATGGAATCCTTCAATGAGTTCCAATAATGTTCTTGATGGGTCTTTGGGATTTTCTATGTCTGTAAGAAATCCCAGATTATCATCTGCAAATAGATAGAATTTGATATTTTCTTTGTCAACCTGAATGCCTTTAATTTTCTTTTCTTGCCTGATAGCTCTAGATAAGACTTCCAAAACAACTGGAATTCGAGTGGTGATAAGGTGCATTCTTATCTGGTTCATGTTCACAAAGGGAATGCTTTTAGTTCCCTCTATTGAAAGTAAGCTCTGGTAGCACAGTGGTTACGAATCGGTCTGCGAACCTTAAGGTCAGCGGTTTGAAACTACCAGCCGTTCCACGGGAGAAATGAGGCTTTCTACTCCCGTATGGATTTACACCCTCGGAAACCCTGTACAGGGTCGCTATGGGTCGGAACCGACTTGACGGCACTTAACAACAACAACAACAATTCAAAGTAATGTTGGCTATTGGATTTGTATTGTTGTTAAGTGCCATCCAGTCAGTCCAATTCATAGTGACCCTGTATAAGGTTACCAACGAGTGACTGGTGAACTTGAACTGCTGATTTTGCAGTTCAAAGTGACTTTGCAGTCCAGCTCATTAACCCACAGCGCCACATCGGTACTTCATTGGCATATATGCCATTAATTATATTTAGGAATTTCCCTTGTATTCCTGTTTTGTTGAGTATTGTTATTAGGAATGGATTTCATCAAATGCCTTTTCTGCATCAATTGATATGATTCTTGTAGTTGTTTTCCTTTGTTTTAGTTATGTGGTGTTTTACAATGATTGTTTTCCTAATATTGATATACTGGTCTATAATTTTTTCTTTTATTTAGATCTTTGCTTGGTTTTGTTATGAGGGTTATGCTCACTTCATAATATGTATTCAAGAGTTTTCTGTTCTTTTCTATGTCTGGAATAATTTGAGTAGAATTGGTGCCAGTTAGAGAAGTCTGAATGTTTGGTGGAATTCACCAGTTAAGCCATCTGAGCCCAGACAAAAATTCCATTATCTTTTCATTCCATTTTTCCATGACCTTTGGAAGAAGCCCCCTTGTGTGTGTATATATGTGTATCTCTGTATTATTGTTAGGTGCTGTTGAATCAGCTCTGACTGACAATAATCGTAGTATAATGGAATGAATAGCCCCTGGTCTTGCACCATTTTCACAAAAGTAGGTTTGTCTGAGCAAATTGTTGCAGCCACTATCTCAATGTAATCCATCTATTTTCCCCTGAGATCAAGATTGAGATAGAAAGCAACCCTAAGAATTCTATGCCTCTCTCCATATAAGGAGAACCTAGATGTGAAATCACTCTCTCTAGAGAGAAAATCAATCAGCATAAAATGCTAAAATTCTCCAAGATATATGTTTTTATGTGCTTCAGATTGTCTGTACAAGATGGCAGCACATACCAGTAGATGGAGTTCCAACAATTTGTCAACTATATCTTCATAATTTGTGTAACAAGATGACAAAGCGGTTGCTAGGTTTTACTGCAGATGACTAAACTATTTCACGCAGTTCAGAAACAATAGTACTGGGTAAGATCCTGGCCCTGCTTGGCCCGTAGGACTTGTGGTTTGGAGGTCTGGGCTGCAATAGGGAAGCCAGGGAGCTTTAGTAGTAATACGGTATATAGCTAAGTCTGTTTTGGGAAGACAGGAGAAGAACCGCTGGCATTCACTGCCCCAGTAAAATGGTTGACTGCAGGGCTAGGGAAACAAGCATTCTCAGTAAGAGCTTCACAAGTCAAGCGTTTTTGCATAGGTGGTCAGCTACCCTCTCCAATATCTCTTGACAATATGCAAACAGCAGAAATAAAAATACCAAAAAAACAACCAATGAAACTTCAGCTCTTCTTTAGGTGAATAATTCAATTTCAAATAAATTGCAGTAAGATATGAACAGCAAAGTTTCTTTCTGTTGTGGAAATCTTTTGGCATTTACTGCAGTGAAATAGCAAGAAAACACGAAGAAACTACTGCTCATTATTCTGCAATTAAGCAATTGACTAGATTCCTCACCAACACAGGAAATAACGGAAAAAATTACCAACCCTGAGAAAGTAATGGAATCTCCAAAGCGAATTTAAATATTTAGCCTCAGCTGTGAAAGCCACAGGAATCCTGCATTGGCATCTGGTTCAGCATGCTTATGACATAAAACCTTGCAGGTTAGTTGTCTCAGGCCAAGAAAGATGGGATATTATAATGAGAAGCTTTTATAAACCCTAGTTGGAGGCAAGAGCCTTTGTAGTTCTTTATGAAATAAAAATTAGAATAGGGGAAAATTCTAATCCATTTCATTTGATGACCTAAAATAAACATGGACATTCAACATTACCTCTATCTCTTGTCTTACTACAGATTTCCATGGTGTGCAGATTTCCAACAAATACACACAGCTATCATTCATAAAATATGGTCCGATTCTTTCTGCTTCCTCTCTCCAGTTCTCCTTCTAATTCCAAGCATTCATTGAGCATCTATCTATCATAGGCCAAGAATCACTACTGGGTGCGAAACCCCAGAGATATGGAAGACTTGATTTGATCCTTTACACAGCTCACAATCCAGTGGGGGGAGACATATAATTTAGCCAAAAGAATTACAATGGCAAAGAGATAGAGCTTTAGAGTGAAATGGTCTCAAGTCACAGGCTGCCTCTTTATAACTGGGTAAAGGGAGGCAGGTTTCTGTCCAAAGCTTGGTTACCTTATGTATGAAGCAGAACCTGGGCCTGCCTGCCAAATTTTCTAAAGTGCTTAGCATAATAGAAGGTGCACCATGATGATTCAGTATGTATCGACCATTCCTTCTCCAATGCTACAAAGAAATATGAGGGTGGTTGGTGGAAAAATGAAATGACAAGAAAATGGAAGTTTCCCACAAATGTTTCATAGTCCCTGCATATTATTAAAGGGCATTTCAATCAGTCTTCAGCTGGCAGGGATGTGACTGGTTTGAGACTAGGAAGGGATGTCACAGAAGTTTCCCTATCTTCTTACGGACTTTCTGCCTGCCAAAAGACTCATAGCCTCGCTCTTTTCCCTCAATCACCTAAAACCTAAATGTATTCAAAAGAAGAACCAGTCACTTCAGAATGCTTTTCTTAATATGCATGGAGAGATATAAAAGGTGTTTTTCTGGAGCCAAATATATTTGCAAGCAAAATGATTGCACCGACCTACATTCAAAGGAGAAATCATGGTAGTATTCGAATAAATTGAGACTTCAACCAAAGTCAAGGAGAGTCAGGCAATACAGGAGATGGCCTTGTCTAAATAAAGTCTCTCTGCTGGGGCAGGTCTACCCGCTGCTGGGTGTACTGACACAGAAAGCCTCATGACCCATCTGCCGCCCATTAGCCATGCTGCTGTCTGGAGAAAGTTAGCAAATCACCCTGAGTCTTAACAACCTCGCATGTGAAAATGGGAATAAAAATGCTCACTCTACAAAAGTGCTCTAGCACTTTAATTGAGCGAATGATCCTCATCACAGTGCTTGGATCATGATGTTGTTTGTTGTTAAGTGTTGTTGAGTCAGTTCTGACCCATAGCGACCCTGTGTAGGGTTTCCGAGGAGCGACTGGTGAGCTTGAACTACTGACCTTGTGGTTCAAACTGACTTTGCAGTCCAGCACACTAACACACAGCGCCACACAAGGATCATGATAAACATTTGGAAATTTCTACTTTCTCTTTCATCATTCTACAACATGACCAGTCACCATGGAAGGAAGGTCCATGTGGTGAAGACTGATCCTTTTCCAATTGGATCCCCAGCCCCATTAATATGTGCCAAGTGCACACCACACTAATAAGGAAAGTGTGCTCCATTTTCCTAGGATGTAGTTCAAGAAGCTGTGGCCTAACCTCGTAGTGTAGAGTTATCAACACCATTGAAGCAGATTTCACCCATTGCTTCCAAAAACCCCAACTTACATCTTCTGGTTAGTACCCAAGTGCAACAAACAAAAGCCTATATTTGGGAATGTGTCAGGTCATTTGATTTCTCATAAAGTCTTTTTCTGTTTTCAAATATTTTAAAAAAATAATAAAACACCCATTTGTAAAACAGCTACTAAAACCAAACCAACTGCCACTGAGTCGATTCTGACTCATAGTGGCCCCTGTATAGAGTTTCAGAAGCAGATAATCTTTATGGGATCAGAAAGCCTAATCTTTCTCCATTGGAGAAGCTGACCTTATGATCAATAGTCCTGTCTTATTCTACAGTACTACCAGGTTCCTAAAAACAGCTACAATGCTATTAGCAATCAATACAAAATCAACCATTCTTCCAGGGCCTGACCCTGACCTGACTCACTACGGTCTTGCCTCAGCCTTTTCCCAGTACGGTCTTGCCTCAGCCTTTTCCCAGTACTCTAGGCCTTCCCCTCACACATCCTTCCCCTCTGTGCTTCTTGAAAACTCTATTTTATAGTAAACTGGTCCCTTCATATATCAGAATATATTCATTAAATGTCCCCTCTGCAATTGTTACTCTGGTGGCCCTACTGTATAACTTCCTTTTATGGGAGCTAACTTATTACTGTATGTAAAACTGGGAATTAAAAAAGGGAAAACAATAGAATAACTGATAAGTTCTAATGGAGGTGTAATAAATAACATTGAACATACCATAAACTGGCAGATGAATGAATAAATCAGTCTTTGTAAAAATACAATAAAAAGTCTCCTTAGAAATGAAGATAGTGAGATTTCAACTCATTTACCTTGGACATGTCCATGAAAAAGACCCACCAGTAGGGAAAGACATGTTTGGTAAAGGAGAGGACCAGCAAAAATGAGGAAACCCTCAGTGAGATGGGTTGAAATAACAGTCACAAAAAAGAAACTCAAACATAAAAATGATCATGATTTTTTAGAGTTGAAGACTAGGCAATGTTTTCATGAGTTAAAGCCAATTCATTGACAACCAATAACACACAAACAGCATCAAGGATCTATGAGTAATGAGCATCTTTCATTTACTACGGCTGACTCCAATCTCCACACCTTTATTCCTTTTGACATTGTCAAGATTCCAATAGAATTATCCAGCTGCCTTCTGAACCCTTCCACCAGATGTCTCATACATAACCAAATTTTAATATGTCTAAAACTAACTCATTATCCTTCTACCCCAAATCTTTTGTGCTTCCTTCTTCTCATTCTAACTTCCAACGTTCATGTAGTCACGGCATTCTGCTGACACTGTCTCCTAAATATCACCCATATATGGAATTTAATTATGAGATCAGTAGCATCAGTAGCAAAGCTGGAGTGTTTCCGTAGTGCCCCCATGCCATTGCACTAGAGGGTGAGCTGCTGGACTCTAATTTAAATCTAGAAGTATACCTACACTTGTCATTGAGAGTACTCTGAGTCCAAGACCAGACCTCACAATTATTATGAATTTAACAGAAAATACATTGAAACATCAGATGTCTTATACTCTACATGGGTCAGGTGTTCCAATATCCATACAAACACTGTAGGAGTAAACATCTGAAATGTTGTTGAATGCCATTGAGTCGATTCCAACTCATATGACCCTGTATAGGGTTTCCGAGGAGCGGCTGGTGAGCTTCAACCACAGACCCTGCAGCTCAAACTGATCCTGCAGTCCAGCAAGCAGGAACTCCATCTAGGACCAGGCATCCCCCCTCCTCATCCATCCAACCCTACCCTATGAGCTCCTTAGGTGGCAGAGAGCACCAACACATACAGAGTAACCCATCCCACAGTTTTCTGCTCTCTGAGTCCTGTCCCAACTGCAATTTTCTCCTTTCTCTGCTTTTTATCCTTTCTATTCTTTCCTTTTCCTTGTTTGTTAATTTTCTCTCTCTGCTCTCATTTTTTAATCCTTTTCCCATCCTTTCTTCTTTTTTTTTTCTCTTAGCATTTTAATTTATTTATTAAAGCTTATTGTGAATTGAGTGATAGTTTACATAGGAGAATATTGGTTTAGCACTCAACCTATCTTATTTTGTTTCATTGCAATGATTACAATCCCCTCCATGCATCATTAGTTAACAGTATTTGCATCTATTTCCTCTGTTTTTATTTTCAGTTTTTGATGTACACAAAAACATGCAGGAATATATAATCATTTAAACAACCAAAGAACACATTCTGCAAGCCAGCCTCCTGATCACCAGCACACAGCCTTTCTCTTTCCCTGAGTCTAGCCTCCTCAGCTCCTCTACCTCTCCATGCCATCACTTCTGCCTCCAACTCTGGCATCACTGCTTCTCTGGTTAGGGCCCCACATTCTGTTCATGCTTTCTCTCTTTATGGTCCTAGGGCCTCTGTTCCTGGAATGTAAGATTAACTACTCCTCCCTTTTTGTTACACATTTTCTACCTTTACAGTAGTAACAATCGCAAAAAGTCATGATACCAATTACTCACTATTGAATCAAATGAATCCTACCCCCATCTCCTTTCACCAGACCCATCTAGACCAGATGAAAATTATTCAGTGAGGATTCTACCTTCCCCCACACACTCTGAAACTAAACTCACTCTTGAAAACTTGTAAGTCAGTCACTTCTTGTCTTTATAGCCCCCTCATTTTAGGTAGCCAATGCCTAAGTTGCCCGTCTCTATCAACCCTGTATACAGAGGGGATAGGATTGATACTTGATGTGAAGACTCCTTCCTTCTCAGTTGGTGTTTTGAGCTACTACATCCATAAGTATAGGTCAAGTTCATCAAATTGTAGCAATTTGCACTCATTTCCTTTATCAAATAAAAAAAAAATTCTTCTAGTCAAGTTCTGATCATCAAGCCATCGAGGCTACATCAAATGAGAACTATCTTCAAGTTTGGGTACTCTTGTGTGTCTCCTCTCACTTCATATCAGCTGGACACTGCACTCTCAGCTCTAGCCCTCTGTAGATATGTCCTTGCCCATGGGCTCAGGAGTCCCCAGGTCTCACCACACTTTGGACCAACCATATCCTGCCTCTTCTCTCTCTCATCTCCAAGTCGATGGGAGTCAATGGGACATAGTGGAACTCAGCCCATATCTTTATTGCTGCCTTTCCCCCATTTCCACTCACAGGTAGGCCAATGTGATAGCCAGCAAGCTCACATGCCTGCTCATGTGTTACATTTGAGTTTCAGTGTTGGAGAGGGGTTTGTCCTGAAGGGACCTGATTGCTTGCCTTGATGGCTCCCCAGTGAGCAGCTTGCTGGTTGTGCTTTTTCTTTACTCTTCTCTTGTGTCTTTCCATACTCCCTAATTTTACTTATTAGTGATCTCTCTTGCATTTATTTCTTATCCTTTCTTTTTTCCTTGTTTTCATTTTTACTTCCTTAACTCTTAATGCTTTAGATACTAAATTATTTTTTTAATGTTATTTGCCTGCTTTCCCTTGTTCCCCCACCCCCACCCCGCCCCATTTATTATTTTCTATTTTTTTGCCGTTGTTTGTTTTGGTTTGTCTCTCTTGATTTCCTTTTTCTGTCATAGCAGATAGAAGATGCAATTGTGTCCACATGGTCCAAACACTGATATGCATTTTCAGAAAAATCTGTACCTCCTCTCACCCCACACACTGATCAATGGCCATTATGACTCCCTTATCACCTGATCAATAGTGCACAGTGGCCAACATCAGCCAAACTCATGGTGAGAACCTAGGAACACATCACATACACTCACCAATTAAATAAAAATACAAAAACACCATAATGTCTCAAAGACAGCACACAATTTTAGTTTACATGAAAAAACACACATACACGTGAAAAACAAACTATACCAAAAAAAAAAAAAAAAGAAAGAAAGAAAATGATGATGGAGAAAATAATCAACAGGCAACAGCAATAATAATAATAATAATAATAATAATAATAATAATAATAATAATAATAATATAATAATAATTAAAATGAAAACTAGGGAAAGAAAAGCAAAACACGGGAAGACAAAAATAAGAAAGAAAATATAAAGAAATTTTAAAAAGTAAGCAAATCTAGAGAAAGGAAAAATATGAAAGATACACCAACAATAAATAAGAGAAAAATCCAGTGAAAAAAAGGAAAGAAGAAGAAGAAGGGGGAAAGTAAAAAGAAACAGAAGACAATAGAAAAATAGAAGTAGAGAAAAAAGTATAAAAATCAAGGGAAGGGAGAGAGAAAAAGAAGGAAAAACAAACAAACAAAAAGAAAAGAAAAAAAACTAGTGTAGGATTTGGACCCAGAGAGGTGAAAACTGTGAGGTAAGGATATCTGGTGTGTGTTGCCAGTGAAGGAACTTAAGAGGTGGGAAAGAGAAAATGACAGAGCAGGGTACCCGGGTCTAGATAGAGTTCCTTAGCATAGGTGTTGTCTATGGCCCAGGCACCTAATCTAGAAGTAGTCTGTGCAGGTCCTAACAGTGGCTGAACTCAGGGTCTTAGTTCCCAGAAGGAACTTTTTTAGGCCCAGAGGGAAGCTAGGAACAAAGCAATTAGTTATGGGATTTACTGCTCATCCAGGGATGTTCAGGGAGCGGCATTCTGCCCGTCTGAAGAGGCAGAATTCATGAATCTCCATCTAAATCACAACTGCAAGGCTCCAACCTCTGACAGAACAGGGATTGAGTGAGCGTGGGAGTCAGCCACACTTCTGGTCACATCAAGTCAGGCTAGCCAATAATTCACCTGTCTGTCTCTTCTCGTGCTGTCCTTGATCAGCTTCTTTTTCTGGTCACTAGTTAGTCCATTTCTCTACCCTTTCCTCTGAAGATTAGGGTTCCAGGGTTATTATCTGTATATGTTTCTTTTGGTTTCTCATAAGATTGTTGAAGAGGGTCTTTATAGCATGTCTGCCTAATTGTCATCTTGTTTGAAATTCTCTTGATGACAACCCATTCTTATCTGAGGCACATTTCCCAATTCAAGCAATGATTGTTTTACCAACTGCTTGACTACACTCTTTTTGTCCCCTTCATTATTTCTCTTTTCAAATAATCAGATCATCAGAAAAATAAGTCTTGTAGATTAACTGCCCACCACCCATCTGTCAGTTTATCATATGGTGAAGGTAGAAGCTGTGCCACTGGTATTTTAAGTGGTAGAAGGGTCACCTGTGGTGGACAGGTTTCTGCAGAGCTTCTCCATGAAGACAGACTAGAAAGAAGAAGAGGTGGTCCACTTCTAAATAGTTAGTCCCTGGAATGTTTATGAATAGCAGTGGAACATTGTCAGATATAGTACCAAAAGATGAGCCTCTCATCTTTTAAGAGGCTCATCTAATAAGACTGGAGAAGAGCTGCCTATTCAAAGAGGGGTTGAATGGAGCAAAGCTTTCGGGACCTTGATTTGCTGATGTGGCACAACTCAAAATGGGAAGAAACAGCTACAAACATATATTAAAAGCAGGAAAGTAAAGTGTACGAAGTATGAAGCTAGGAAAATTGAAATTTGTCAAAAATGAAATAGAGCACATAAAGATTGATATCCTAGGCATTAGTGAACTAAAATGAACTGGTATAAGCCATTTTAAATAGCCAGTAATGACATATTGAAGGGGAATGGTGTTGCATTCATCATTAAAAAGAACATTTCAAGAGATATATATTTTTTAAGTTTTTATTGTGAATTATGTAAGTTTACATAGGAGAATGTGCATTCATCCTATCGTATTTTGTTTCATTGCAATGATTACAATCCCCTCCATGTATCATAAAATAACCCCACAGGCCTGTCCCCAGCCATCAGCACACAGCCCCTCTCCTTCCCTGAGTCCAGTGTCCCCAGCTGCTCCATCTGTCCACTTCATCATCTCTGTCTCCATTCCTGGCATCACTGCCTCTCTGGGTTGGGTCCCGCTCGCAGCTCTTCTCACTTGATGGTCCAGGGACCCCCGCTCCTGGGCTGCAAAATCAATCACTCCCCTCCTTTTGTCAAAAAAATCCACCTCTACATTTCTGACCCTCACAGTCAGTCCTGATGGCAATTATTCACTACTGTACCAAAAGAGTCTTAGCCCCATTTCCTTTCATCAGGCCAGTCCCAACAGATTGGAAATCATTCAGTGGAGGTTTTACCTACCACTGCCCCATCTGGAACTAGGCTCCCTCTTGAAAGCTTGTAAGCCAGTCACTTCCTGCTTTTATAGCCCCACCCCCCATTTTGTGTAGCCAATATCTAAGTTACTCATCCCTGTCAGCCCTGTGTACTGAGGGGGTGGGAGTGATCCTTGCTATAAAGATGTGTTCCCTTTTTGACCGTCTACATGCATAAGCAAGGTCAGCAGTTCGAAACTACCAGCTTTTCCGCGGGAGAAAGATGAGGCTTTCTGCTCCCGTAAAGATTTACAGCCTTGGAAACCCTGTATAGGGTGGCTATGAGTCGGAACCGACTCCACGGCACATAACAACAACAACAACAACAAACATGCATAAGTATAGGTAAAGTTCATCAAGTTATAGTGGGTTACTTTTTTCTTCTTCTTCCCTCTTCTTTCTTCTTCTAGTCGAGTTCTGATCATCCAGCCATCAAAGCCAGGTAAAGTGGGTACTATCTGCAATTATGGGAGTTCTTGTGCATCTCCCCTCACTTCATATCAGCTGGATGCCTTACTCTCTGCTCTAGTCCTCTGTGGCCATGTCACTGTCACTAGCCCAGGAGTCCCCGGGTCTTGCTGTACTGCTGGCCATCCAGGTCTCCACCCAGGTTCTATTGAGTGTGGTCGGACTTAGACCCCAACTTCATTGCTGTTTTTCCCCCTCTTCCCCTTATCAGTGACCAATGTGGTCACCAGCCAGACCACATGCCTGCTTGTGTAGTCCCCTTGAGTCTTAATCTTGGAAGGGAGTTTGTTCTGAGTGGGCCCAACCACTTGCCTAATCAATCAGACTGCCATTATTGTTTCTGATTTTTCCTGCTGGTCTTTCTCCATGAAGTATCTTCTGTTCTTCTAGCCACTCCAGACTGGTCTACTTGTCCTTTCCAGTGGAAATTTCCCACTTCAGACAATTCTGGATGGGATTCTGGTTTCCACCTATGGTCTTATGCAATGTAAAAGCTCCATAGGAGGCCTCTTTCACTGGGCAACTACTAGCTCCCTTTAAGTCAAGATATATCTTGAAGTAGGATGCAGTCTGTGATAGGATAATACACACTCACCAAGGAAAACCAGTTAATACCACTATTATTCAAATTTATGCACCACCCACTCAAGCCCATGATGGTGAAATTGAAAAAGTCTACCAACTTCTTCAGTCTGAAACTGATCATACATGCAATCAAAATTCATAGATAATTACTGGTGATTGAATAGAAAAGTTGGAAACAAATAAGTCCTTGGGAAATGTGTCAGTCCTTGGGAAATGTGGCCTTGGTGAAACAAATGAGGCTGGAGTTCAACGATAAGATTTCATAAGATCAATGACTTCTTCATTACCAAGATCTCTGATCTGAAGTGAGAGGACACCAAAATTGCAGATAGTACTCATTTGACCTAGCCTCAATGGCTTGATAATCAGAACTCGATTAGAAGAGGATAAAAAAAAAAAAAGAAAGAACAATTTTTGATAAGGAAACGAGGGTAAATTGCTACAATTTGATGAACTTGACCTATACTCATGGAGGTAGTAACTCTAAATACCAACAGAGAGGGAAGGAGTCCTAACATCAAGGATTAATACTATTCCCTCTGCACACAGGGTAGATAGGGATGGGTAACTTGGACATTGGTTACCTAAAATGAGGGGCAATAAAGGCATGAAGTGACTGGCTTACATGGTTTCAAAGGGAAGTTTAGTTTAATAGTGTGTGGGGGCAAAAAGAGTCCCCACTGACTAGTTTTCATCTTGTCTAGATGGGTCTGGTAAAAAGAGATGGGAATAAGATTCGTATGATTCATTAGTGAGTAATTGTTATCATGACTAATTGCGACTGTCACAATTGTAAAGGTAGAAGTTTTGTAACAAAAATGGGGGAATAATCATACAATCCAGAAACAGAGGACTCTAGGATAATCAAGGGAGAAGAGCACAAGAGGAATCCAAGACCTTATCCAGAGAAGCAGCGACACCAGAGATGGAGGCAGAGATGGGGACAAGGCAAGAGGGAGCAGCTGAGGACTGTAGATTCATGGGAAGAGAAGGACTAAGAGATGGTGGCCAGGAGGCACACCTTGCAAAATGTGCCTTTTGGTGTTGTAAATTATTATATATATCTGAGTGTTGTTGTTTTTTTTAAGAGCTAAAGTGAATAGAGAGAAATACTGTTAGCTGATGGTACATGGAGGGAATTATAACCATTGCAGTGAAACAAGGTGTATGATTTGTTCAATGTGAAACTGATGATCTGCCCTGCAAACTTTCACTCAATCCACAACACAAATTGTTTCTTTAAAGGAACTAATCAAGTGGATCTCACTAGATAAAATGCATAGGAAGCAAACTGACTTACATCTGTGGGATGAGACCAAGGAGAAGCTCAATATTATCAGGCAAAACCAAGACCAGAAGCCAACTGTGGACCAGACCATCAACTGCTCATACATAAGTCCACATTGAAGCTGAAGAAAATAGAAGTAAGCATAAGAGAGTCAAAATATTACCTTAACTATATCCTATGTAAATGTAAAGACAATCTCAAGAACAGATTTGGTACATTAGACACTAATGATGGAAAACAAGAAGAGTTGTTTGATGACATCAAGATCATTCTGCAAACAGCAAAAAAAAAATCATTTTAAAAAAAGAAGAGAATGTGAAACATGCTTTAGAGTATAGAAAAACTAAAGCAACAGGAGAAAATGAAAATGTAAAAGAGCTGAACAAAAATGTTCAAAAGGCAGCTTGAGAAGGTGAAGTCAAATTACAGTGAAATGTGCAAAGGCCATTCTGGATTAAGAAAACCAAAATGAAAGAACACCCCCAGCATTTCTCAAGCTGATAGAACCGAAATTTTTAAAAATCAAGCCTCAACTTGGCAACATCTTAAGGAATCTATAGGCCAAAGACAGCCTCGGAAACCCTGTTACAGGGTCGCTATGAGTCGGAACCGACTCCACGGCACTTAACAACAACAACAACAACAACAACAGGCAAAATATTAAATGATGGAGAAAGCATCAAAAGATGGTGGAAGGAACACAGAGTAACTGTACCAAAAATAATAGGTTAATGCTCACCCATTTCAAGAGGTAGTATATGATCCAGAATCCCTGGAAGAAGTGCAAGCTGCACTGAAGGCATTGGCAAAAACAAGGTACCAGGAAGTGATGAACTACAAATTGAAATGTTTCAACAAACTGATGCAGTTCTGGAGGTGCACTTTTCTATGTCAAGAAATTTGGAAGATAGCTACCTGGCCGACTGTTTGGAAGACATCACTGTGGAATGTGGAAATCATGAAACAATATTATTAATATCACATAAAAGTGAAATATTCCTGAAGATATTTAACAAATGGTTGTGGCAGTACATACACAGGGACTGCAAGCTATTCAAGCCAGAGTCAGAAGAGGAAGTGGAACAAAGGATATTATTACTGAATTTAGATGGATCTTGACTTAAAGCAGCAAATACAAGAAAGATGTTTACTTGTACCTCATTGACTATGCAAAAGCATTAAACTGTGTGGATCATAACAAACTATGGGTACCACTGCAAAGAATGGATATTTCAAGAGACTTAATTGTGCTTATGAGGAACTTGTACATAGACCAAGAGGCATTTGTTTGAACAGAAGAGGGGGTATTGGAAGGTTTAAATCAGGAAAGGTGAACACCAGGGTTGTATCCTTTGATCACACTTATTGAATCTGAATGCTGAACAGTCTGAGATGCTAGCTTATATGAAGAAGAAAATGGCATCAGGATTGGAGGAAGACTTACTAATAATCTTCAATATGCAGATGACACAACCTTTGTTGCTGGAAAGGGAGAGGAGTTAAAATACTGCTGAAAAGCCAAGACAACAGCCTTCAATATAGATTGCACCTCAATATAAAAATAATGAAAATTATCACTTGTCACAGATTGAATTATGTCGCCCTCAAAATATGTGTCAGCTTGGCTAGACCATGATTCTCAGTGATTGTGTAGTTATATGCTGATTCCCCACAATGTTATATGATATGACAAACCATTGAGAGGATTATGGGTAGAACACACTACGCTTAATGCCACCATGACTCTGAAATGTGCAAAGACCTGAAGTTAGAAAACCAAAAGGGAAGAACACATTTCTCAAGCTAAAAGAACTGAAGAAAAAAATTCAAACCTCAACTTGAAATATTGAAGGAGTCTATGCGTGAAAATACTGAATGATGCAGAAAGCATCAAAAGAAGATGGTAAAAATATGCAGTCGCTGTTCAAAAAGAATTGATAAATGTCTAAACATTTCCATAGGTCTGATCAAGAACTGATGATACTGAAGGGAAAAAAAATCCAAGCTGCACTGAGGCATCGGTGAAAAAAAGCCTCCAGGAATTGATGGAATGCAAATTGAAATGTTTCAACAAATTGATGCAGTGATGGAGGTGATTATTCATCTGGGCCAATAAATTTTGAAGGCAGCTACATGGACAACCAATCAATGGAATGCAGAAATCAGTGAATAATATCATTAGTATCATATGCAAGTAAAATTTTGCTGAAGGTAATTAGTAAGTGGTTGCAGCAGTACATCAATAGGGAATTGTCAGAAATTCAAACCAGATTCTGAATAGGATATATCTATCATTGCTAATGCCTGATGAATCTCGGTTAAAAGCAGAGAATATAAAAAAGATTTTTATGTGTGAATTATTGACTACAGAAAGGCATTTGACTAGGTGGATAATAACTTCTGTGAATAACATTGCTTCTTATTCCCTGGACATGTTGTCAGGAGGGACATCATGGAAAAGGACATCATTTTTGGTAAAGTGGAGAGTCAACGAAAAAGAAGACCCCCCAATAAGAGAGACTGATACAGTGGCAGGCAAAATGGGATCACACATAAAAAATGTTGAGAGGACGGTTTGGAACGGGCAGTGGTTATTTCTGGTATGCACAAGGTTGTTATGTGTCAGAACGTACTCAAAAGCACCAGACCACAACAACTCCATCCTGTTACAATTAAACATGACTATCTGATGTATTCTTATTCAAATGGAGTCAAATGAGTGAGGACATCAAGAGAGTCAGCAAAGCATCCATATGGTGGTTAGAAGTAGCAAAAAGTCTCAATCACCAAGGCAGTGTTTAGACCAACCGATGATCAAGGTTTTCTGACTTTGTGAGTAATGTTGGATACTAAAATACAGATTTTCCACAGATGAATTGCCTCATATTGGATAGCAACTAACCTATTTTGAACATGAGAATAATAATTCAGGCTCTCCTTTATGTTTCCAATGTTTTCTCTGGCTTTCTTGGGAACTGTATATTGAGGATTCCATCACTGCACAACTGATTACAAAGCTTTTTTCCTTTCCAGCAGTTGGGGATTGTGCATGCTGGATTAGGTTGTGACATCACCAAAGATGTCAATTAATTAGCTGCTGTGTTAATCAGAATTAAAGCTTATAATTTATAACTGGCAAGACAATTAACATTTGGTAATTGAATCAGTCATGACTCACTTGCTTTACATTCATCTTTAAAACTGTGGGACTGCTGTCACTGAAAACGTATAAGGTGCAATGTCACAAAAGCTGCCATAGTTTGGGTTGTTGCTTATTAAACTCTGACTCCAAGTTTAACACCATGTCTTAAACAGGCCACCTGAGCAAGTGTAAAGAGAACTGACTGTGAGTGGAAGAAATCTCGAAAGCTCCTTAGATTCTCAGAACTATTTCTCAGAACCCATGAGCCATGATCACATTTCCCTTTGTGAATACTCCTTGTATGTTTTTCAGTATAGGACTTCAACCAGAGTAGTCATGTCTGGAACTTGGTCACTCAGCACTTCTATTATTTTCCTACCTTGTTGCAAGCCATGGCCAGTTCTAAAGAGTGGACCCTCACAAAGCTACTTGATCTGTCTGTTCTCTGTAAAGTCATCTCAGGATGACTTTTTGGTGAGAGAAGCAGGAGATGACCAGAGAGTGAGAGGGGAGAAGGAAACTTGGAATCTCTATGACTGGGTTTCGAAGACCACACCAAGAGAGCAGGACACTGAATTACAAGGGTCAGTATGTCCTTTATAGCATGGACTATTAGAATTAAGGATCTCAGCATTACACTATTGCTCCTCAGTTGTCCACAGCTGAAACCCCAGGCCTGAGAGGGACATCAACTGCAAGGTGTCCTGCAGCAAGGAGGTAACATCCAATGTGAAGAGCAGGGATGACACACACTGCTTTCAACAGTTGTTGTTGTTGTTATGTGCCATGGAGTTGGTTCCACCCTGCATAGGGTTTCCGAGGCTGTAAATCTTTACGGGAGCATAAAGCCTCATCTTTCTCCTGCATTACAGCTAGTGGTTTCGAACTGCTGACCATGAGATTAGCAGCCTGAATTGTAACCCAGTAATAGAAGGCTATTACAATAGGAAATTTTCAAAAATGAGAAGTTTTGTTTTTTTTTTTTTTCAGGAAACATTATCAGTTCATCAATGGATGAGCATTTATTAAATAATTTCATTTACTCAGAGTCAGTCCTTCAGTCATTGAGTTCATTCATTTATCATTGTTTACTGATCAACTTATCAAGATTATAAAAGAACCATACGGATTCAGTCTACAAAGAGTTTGAATGTTTTACCTAGACGTTATCTTCAATCCCCATCTGTTTTTCCATCAAGATATTTCTAAACTCTATCTTTTCATTTGTTTCTTTGACTTCTGCTGGCCATACTGCATTTCTTCTTCTGGATTCCAGGCCTTGCACCTTGCTCACCTTTATAGATATTTGGGGAGGTTGCAGTATCTCAGGACGACCTTGCCTCACTCTGGGGTAAGCATCAGAGGTATAGGAAGGACCCTTCTCCAATGATAGGTTTTGTGCAGCTGTGGTCCCAGTCCCAATGTTTCTTGCAGACACTTCCCTGCACCTTGAATCTGAATATGCCAGGGCTACTTCTCTTGCATCTGAAAACCACCTAGCACTGAGAACCCAAGTGCCAAAGCTTGAAATGTATTCTCCTCAAGAAACTAAAAACTCTTCCTATTCATCATGTGTCTTCCTGTTCCTTAGGGTCGGCCAGTGATAGTTTTGCAGTTGATTTCTCTATTGTACCAGTACAGTCAGTCTGTGATTCCTTCATGTCATGCTGCCCACATCCATGCATGTTCTTGCTTATGTCGTCACCATTGCCCAGATCTCTCTAAGTCTGCCCTGTATCTCCTCAGGGTGCCTTCAATTGGCATGACAATCATTAAGCTTTATTGAAATCTTTCCCAGTGTAGATTTGGTCTGTACCTTCACATACAGGAAGCTACCATGATGACCACCAAGATGCCTCTCCAACTAATGTTTCACAATTCTCTAAAATATCATAGGCCATGCTGAACAGTTTCCCAAGAAAGTGCCCTTTGCTTACTTTATGTACTCCTTAGGGCATCCACACTGGATTGCAATAAAAGTCAGTACCTAACAGTGTGATGACAGCCTTGCTGAAATATAGAAACAGAGTTGTGTGACACAGAAAAAGCAGAGTGAACAATGCAAAGAGGGACAAGACACAACAAGAGAGGAAAAAGCCACTTGTGTGAACATATTCATCAGTAAACCTTATATCCTCAGGGACAGTGACTTAACACAGCAAACTGAAAGTTAAATGTAGAGAAGAGTAGTTTCCTTACTGCTCTGGACTCAGTGTATAGAGAGCAATGCATTGTCATCAGCTTTACCGTGGAACACGGAGTACATAATAGAATATTAAAACCTGATGCTCATTCCCTCATGGAATGATGTCCTGGTGTCTGGCTCACAGTGAGTTCATTGTGTGAGCATGTGTGATTCTGTGTACACATGTGTCATGTGTATATATGACAGGTGTGTATATAAGACCCACGTCTTAATAATATTTTACTTGTATATGCTATTACTGATATTCTTTGATGATTTCAACATTCCATTTAGTCACCTCTCTTTGGAATGGGCAAAAAATATGGACCTTTTCTAATCGATGGTCCAGGTATCTGTCTTCCAAATTTATTGGTATAGGTAAGTGAGAGCCTCAAAAACTTCATCAGTTCATTGAAAGATTTAAATTTTTATCCCATAAATTACTAAAATCGTGTTTTTCTCTGGTGCCTTCAGTGCAGCTTGGACATCTGCCAATAGTGTCATTGGTCCAGATCTTATGCTACCTCTTGAACATCGATTGATTGAACATTGACCATTTGTTTTTGGTACAGTGCCTCTGTGTGTACTTTCTATATGATTTTTATGCTTCTGTATCATTCAATATTTGCCCATAGAATCCTTCAAGATTTCAAGTTGAGATCTAAGTTATTTCTTTAGTTCTTTCAACTAAAAAAATGCTTAGAGTGTTCTTCCCATTGGTTTTCTAACCCCAGATCTTTGTACATTTCATTATAATATATGACTTTATCTCCTAAAGCTGCCCTTTGAAAGTTTCTTTTCAGCTCTTTTACTTCCTCATTTAATCCATTTGTTTTAGCAACCCTATGTTGGAGAGCAGGTTTTAGTCTCTACAGACAGCCTTTTGGGTATTTTCTTTTTTTATCCTGTCTATTAATAACCTTTTGCTTTTCTCCTGTATGACATTAATGTTATCCCATAAATCTGGTCTTCAGTCATTAGTGTCTAATGCATCACATCTGTTCTTGAGAATGTCTCTAAACTCATACGTTCAAGATTATATTTGACTCTTTTTGACTTGTTTTCAATTTTTTCAGCTTCAGTCTGTGCTTGCATATGAGCAATTGATGGTCTGTTCCACAGTGGGCCCCTGGCCTTGTTTTGGATGATGATATTGAGTTTTTACACCATCTCATCCCAACTTTTATGTTTTCATAGAAAGGTATTTGCAATGAATAAGTCATTGGTCTATTCTCTTCCTTTCTTTGCCATCGTGTGACTGCTGCTACGTTCCATCTTCACTATGTCTTCTCATAAGACTTCCAGGATCTAGAGATTCCTGGCTAAGAAACAAAAGCAGAATCGCCCTATTCCCCAATAGATTCAAATGAAAACTGGTAATAAAATCAGATACAACTCCAAGAGAAGACACTGGAGAAGAACCAAGGTGGGTCTCTAAGGAGTCGCACATGTGATGGCGCAGCACATAATAGATCCAGGTCCTAGCACCCTACCGTAGCAAGTTCAATTTTGCCAAGATTTGATCAATTGAACATGTTTTGCAAAACTTCTGGTTTCTTCCTTTATTTTTATGCTTCTGCATTTAAAGAGGTTGGCTAATAAATATGTGAGACCTTTGGTTTGGAAAAAAAAGTCATTGGTCCTGCAAAATTTTATCACGTGATTTCTAGTATCATTTCTATCACCAAGACCAGATTTTCCAACTACTGGTCCTTCCTCTTTGTTTCCAACACTCACATTTCAAACACCAATAATTGTCAGTACATCTTGATTACATGTTTGATCAGTATAAGAATGAAGAAGTTGATTGTTGTTGTTGTTAAGTGTCATTGAGTCAGTTCTGACTCATATCAACCCTGTATAGGGCTTCCAAGGACCAACTGGTGAGTTTGAAGCACCAATTTTGTGGTTCAAACCGATCTTGCAGTCAGTGCTTTATCCTTCAGTGCCACACAATTTCATCATCACTGTCTTTAGTTGTTGGTGCATACATTTGAATAATAGTGGTATTGAATGGTCTTCCTTGTAGGCATATCTCTTCATTGGCTGACATCATTGTATTTTAAGATAGACCTTGAAAGGTTCCTTTTGATGATGAATGTGACGCCATTCCTCTTGAATTTGTTTGTCCCAGCATGGTAATTCTAAGACTGTCAGATTCAAAATGGCCAATAGCAGTCCATTTCAGCTCACTAATGCCTACAATATCGATCTTTAGGCATTCTGTTTCATTTCTGACAAATTTCTATTTTTCTAGATTCATGTTCTTCTTATTAATGGATGTTTGCAGCTGTTTCTCCTCATTTTTAATTTTACCCCATCAGAAAATGAAGGTCCCAAAAGCTTTACTCCATTCACGTCATCACTGTCAGCTCTACTTTGAAGAGGCATTTCTTCCCAGTTGTTTTGTTAGTGCATTCCAACCTGAGGAACTCATCTGCTTACGCTATATCTGATAATGCTTTCTGCTATTCATAATATTTTCTTCATGTGGTACTATATCTGACAATGTTCCACTGATTTCAGTGGCTAAACATTTAGAAAGAGTTTGCCTCTCCTTGCTAGCCTGTCTAGTCTGGAAGCTTAGTTGAAACCTCTCCATCTTGAGTGACCCTGCTGCTACTTAAAATACCAGTGGCATAGTTTCCAATATCACAGCAATATGCAAGCTACCACAGTATGACAAACTGACAGATGAATGGTGCTTCTATTGCTGTTGTTATTGTTAAGTGACATTGAGTCGGTTCTGACTCACAGTGACCCTGTATGGGGTTTCTGAGGAATGTCTGTTGAGTTTGAACCACTGACCTTGCAGTTCAAACTGACCTTGTAGTACAATGCATTAACCCACAGCGCCACACCAGGACTCCTGCAAAGACTTGGAGGCAAATCATTTTGAAGAGAAACTAAGAGTTTTCCGTTTAGTTGAATAAGAAAGGATTGATTTTACATGTCTTGAGAATCAATAGGCTAAATACTGAGCATAGTTCAGATCATCACTGGGTCTTGGAATCAGCACTCTGATGTCAGCACAAATACTGGGGCAAAGTGTCAACCAGGTAGCAAGATGTCATGATAAATGAGAAAGAGGGGGTATGCAAGGATCACCCATTTGTATCTCTAGTGTGAGGAGTTATACAAAACCTCTCCCCATCGGAAGCATCGTCACCTCAACAGATGCAAGACTTCTGGTCAATTTTGCTTATTCTGAAGATTTATACCACAGCCCCACACAAGGACTCCAGAACAAAGGCCCCACTGCGATCCACAAATTTAATGATTCAATGATACGTCTTAAAAAGAGCTAATCAGAATGAGCTTTTAATTTTCTCTTTGGTTGGATGAATAGGAATTTTCATTCAAGGTCATGTCCATTCACAGACTTTTCCATCAATAAGTGAGTTCCAACACATACATCTAAGTCACCAGGTTACTCTGTGTCTTCCACAGACGCTACACCTGCATCAGTAAAAACCAGTCCTATTTTTAGCTTCAGATGCTGCAAAGAAAAAGAAATCAAGGTAAAAACCTCAGAACAATTATGTCTAATTACAGTGTTTAGCACTATTGCTGTAGTGACTCTTCTCAGATGAGTAGGAAAAATCTTGACCTCAGAAACAAACACCTCGCTCTACAAAGTGCAGCTTTGCCTCTGCAATCACTAAAGAATTAGTTCTAATTCACAGCACAGAGGAGTACATCTCAGGGACGATATCATTGCAACCCTAGCCAAAAGAGCATCAGGAAATTGGCATACAATTCTGTGATAGTGTTAAAATGATTGTGATAAATACAGGAGCAACCTCAACAAATCCACAGGCAGTGTAGATTATTAGTGTTCTTTTTGTGTTTATTGTTTTAGAGATTCACAGGAAGTTGCCAAAAAAATGTACAAAAAGTCCACTTCGGCTAGTCTACTATATTGGTAACATTTTACATAACTATAATTCAGTACCCAAACAAGGAAATTGTCATTGGCACAATTCATAGACTTTATTCAGATTTACAACTTTTACATGCAAGTATGTGTCTGTTTACTTCTATGCAATTTTACCACACATGTAGATTTTTACAATCACCAGCACAGTCAAGATACAGAATTGTTATGTCAAGATAAAACCCATTCA
>NW_006408562.1:9993699-10064220 GCF_000296735.1 Chrysochloris asiatica | reverse complement strand
GCCACTCACCTTTCCTAAAACCTGTTGCTGATGTTGTTAGGTGCATAGCGTTGGCTCTAACTCATAGCAAAACAACTGAATGACACTCTGCCCAATCTGCACCAACTTCACATTGTTGTAATATTTGAACGCACTGTTGCAGTCACTGTGTAAGTCCATGTGGTTGAGGGCCTTCCTCTTTTTCACTGACCCCCTACTTTACCAAGCACACTGTGCTTCTCCAGGGACTGGTCCTTCCTGACAACATGTGCAATTTACATGAGATGGTCTCACCATCTTCCCTCTAAGGAACACTCATGCCATACTTCTTTCAAGACAGATTGGTTTGTTCCTCAAGCAGTCCATAGTACTGTTAATATTCTCTACCATCACCATAATTCCTAACACCTTTTATTGTTGTTGTTAGGTGCTGTTGAGTCAGTTACAAATCATAGTAACTTTATGCACAACAGAACGAAACACTGTCTCATCTTGTACTATCCTCACAATTGTTAGGTTTGAGACTGCCGTTGTTGCCACTCTTTGAGGATCTTCCTCTTTTAAACTACCCCCACACACACACCTTACCAAGCCTAATGCCATTCTCCAAGGACTGGTCCCTTCTAACAACATGACCAAAGTAGTAAAGACAAAGTCTCACCATTTTCCCTTCTAAGAAGCATTCATGCTCTACTTCTTCCAAGACAGATTTGTTTCTTCTTCTGAAAGCCAACGGTACTTTTAATACTCTACTCCAAAATCATAATTCAAATATATTGATTCTTCTATGATTTTGCTTATTCATTTTCCAACTTTCACATTCACGTAGCTGATTGAAAAATACCATGGCTTTGGTCAGTCATACCTTAGTCCTCAAACTGACATCTTTGCCCTTTAACACTTTAAAGAGTTTCTTTGCAGAAGATTTGCCTAATGCAATACATCATTTGATTTATTGACTACTATTTCCATAAGCTTTGTTGATCCAAAGAAAATAAAGTCTTTCATAACTGTATTCTTCAATCTTTTCTCCATTCATGATGATATAATTTATTGGGCCAATTGTGAAGATTTTTGTTTCTTTTATATTAAAGTGCAACCCATACTGAAGGCTGTAATTTGGATCTTCATCATTATTTCAAGTACTCCTTATTTCCAGCAAGTAAGGTTGTGTTATCTGCATGTTTCACATTGTTAATGAGTCTTACTCCAAGACTGATGCCACTTTCTCTGATTATTTGTTCAGCATAAAGATGGAATTAGTATGGTAAAAGTATACAACCCTGCCACACACACACACCTTAACTGATTTTAAACCATTCAGCATCTCCTTGTTCTATTTGAATGACTGTCTCTTGGTCTATATGAACAGATCCCTCATGAGCACAATTAAGTGATCTGGAATACCCATTTTTCACAATGTAATCCATAATTTCCCAGAATAAACTCTAAAACTTGCTACTGAACTTAGAAAAGCTAAAGTGATGGGATGAAATGAATAAAAAGAACTGAACAGAAAATTTCAAAGGGTATCTTGAGAAAGCAAAGCCAAGTATTGAAATGAAATGTGCAAAGACCTGGAATTAAAAAATCTAAAGGGAGGAACACAGTCAGAATTTCTGAAAACAAAAGAACTTTAAAAAAATTCCAAGGCTCAAGTGGCAATACTTAAGGATTCCTTGGGGAAAATATTGAACAATGCAGGAAGAATCAAAAAAGATGGAAGGAGTGCACAGAGACACTATACCAAAATCAGTCGGTTGACGTTCCATCATTTCAAAAGGTACCCTATGATCAGGAACTGATAGTATTGAAGGAAGAAATCTAAGCTGTAGCAAAGGCATTAACAAAAACTAAGACTCTAGGAATCGATGGAATTCAAATTGAAATGCTTCAAGAAATTGATGCAGAGCTGGAAGCCCTCATTTCATCTATGCAAAGACATTTGGATGACATCTACCTGGTCAACTGATTGGAAAAGATTCTTATGTATGCCCATTTCAAAGAAAGGTGACACAATGGAATGTAGAAACCATTGAATAATATCATCAATATTATATGCAAGTGATTTTTTCCCCCAAAGATAATTCAAAAACAGCTGCAGCAGAACATTGAGAGTGAACTAACAGAAATTCAAG
Organism: Chrysochloris asiatica; assembly: GCF_000296735.1. Classification (NCBI taxonomy): domain Eukaryota; kingdom Metazoa; phylum Chordata; class Mammalia; order Afrosoricida; family Chrysochloridae; genus Chrysochloris; species Chrysochloris asiatica. The sequence continues at coordinate 10,062,103 of NW_006408562.1, read as the reverse complement.
TAAGAGTTCAGAAGAGGATGTGGAACAAGGAATATCACTGCTGAAGTTAGATGGATGTCCACTAACAGCAGAGAATACCAGAAAAAATATTTACTTGTGCTTTCTTAACTTTGCAAAGGCATTCAACTTTGGATCATTACTAACACCTGCTAACCACTAATCTTTTCTCAATTCTCTAACTGCTGTTTTACAAATGTTTTTATGATTTTCTATCTAGCAGTTCTATCAGTTGATAAGAGTGGAGTGTTGAAGATCCTAATTGTAACTGTGGATGCACTTAGTCCTCCTTGCAGCTCTGCTAGTTTGGGCTTCATTAATCTCTGCTTTTTGTTCATGCATGTTTGAATTTGCTCTGGCTTATTCATAGATTGATCTTTTAAGATTTATATAAATCCCTCTTTTATTTTCTCTTTAATCTACTCGATCTGAGACGGTTACCCTTGCTTTGATCTATTAACAGTACATAATATGTACTTTTCCATTCTTTTACTTGTGGGGTGCTGCTGTGGTGTGTAGGAAAAGCACTGAACAGCTAACGGCAAAGTTGGTTCAAACCCACCAGCCACTCATCGGAAATCCTATACAGGATCTGCATGAATCAGAATCAACTTGACAATACTTAACAATTCTTTTACTTTCAACCTAATTAACCTGTTAGGTTTGAAGTGAGTTTCATATAGAAAACATACAGTTGAGTTACGTTTCGTTTTTAATCTACTCAGACAATTCCGGTAGTTGGAACATTTGCTGTTGTTGTTATAAAGTGCCACCAGTTCGTTCCACTCAGAGTGACCCTGTATAGGGTTTCCAAGGAGAAGTTATTGGATTTGAATTGCTAACCTTGCAGTTTGTAGTCCAGTGCTTATGCTACAGCACCACACCAGTACTAGTTTTTAGAGTATATATTTATGTATTAGGGCTAAATCCTGCCAATCTATTGTTTTATTTTCTGTTTATTCATTCTGTTTTACTTTACTATTTCCCTTTTCTTGCCTTCTTGTGGGTTATTTGAATATTTTTAGAATTCTATTTTGATTTATTTAGGTCATTGTTGCAAAGTGCCATAGAGTTGGTTCCAACTCATAACAACCCTGTATAGGGTTTCTGAGGAGCAGCTGCTGGGTTTGAGCCACCAGCCCAACTGTTAATAGTTCAATGCTTATTCTATAATGCTGTTGTTGAATTCATCTTTGTGCAATTTTATTAGTAGTATTATTACTTTTGCTGTTAATTATATTGATATAGTTTATTGACATAAGCATTTTGTAACTGAGCAAAGTATAAAAACTAGTACTTCTATTTAAGTATCTTTATCCTCCCATCTTTTATTTTTATTATTAAAAAATTAGACATTTAATGTAAATGCTAAGTAAGCAACTATCAGCTACATAGAGATAAAGCATATATTAGTGTGCTTGCAACTTGTTTTGTAAATCTAAAGCTATTCCAACATGCATACGTATTAACAATTTTTATTCCAAATAACCATATCATACTCTACTAGTGTTGCTCCATATTGCCTTCACATAAGCCAAGTTAACACATGTCTACTCTCCCAACTTTTTAAAATACAAATGTCTTGTTTCTTCTACATGCATTGAACACCATATCAAACCAAAACACATTGCCATTGAACAGATTCTGGCTCATAGTGACCCTTAAAGAAAGAACATAACTGCTCTTTAAGTGTTCCAAGACTGTAAACATTTACAGGAGCAGAAATTCTCATCTTTCTCCTGAAGAGTTGCTGGTGGGTTTGCACTACTGACCTAACAGTAAGCAGTCCAACTCAACCCATGCACCAGCAGGGCTCCTTAAACACCATGTCAAATGATGTGAACATTTTTGTTTTGTACTTGTTCAACTTTACAATACTAAGCAGAATTTTTAAACACTTATGAGAAGAAGGATATTCTACTATGTTTATTATTATTTTACCCTTTCTACTGTTCTTTCAATTCCTTTATGAAACTTCCTTAAGTAATACTTCCTGTTTAGAGAAATTCTGTTAGCTTTTTTTTTTTAAGTGTTTATTGTGAATTGAGTGATAGTTTACATGGAAGAACATCAGTTTTATACTAATCGTTTCATTGCTATTATTACAATCCCTCCATGCATCATCATTCAACAGTATTTGCTTCTACTCCCTCTGTTTTGTTTTGTTTGTTTGTTTTTGGCGGGGGAGGGGTATACACAAAAACATTCCTGCTGTAGGGTGGGTGGTAGAATAGCAATGGGGCTCTGTAGGTTACTGCGCCAGACTGCAAAGTCAGTTTGAATGACAGGGTTGGCAGTTCAAGCTCAACAGCTGCTCCTCGGAAACCCTGTACAGAGGTGCTGTGGGTTAGAACCGATTTGATGGCACTTAACAACAACAACAACAACAACACTCAGCCCTACTGAAACTACAGAGTTGGGAAGCAGTTTTATTGTTGGTATTTGGCTAAGGTAGAGCACATGTTGTCAAGAAGATTTTCTGTTCTTTTTGGCTAACCTTTTCCTGGTTCCCTGACAGGGTTTTGTTAGAGCCTTTTGCCTACCCTCACATCCTTTTTCTATTGCTGATTCCAAGGTTGCAGACATCTGTGGCACTCTGTGCAGGATATAGCAAAGGCAATAAAATAAACAAGGCCATGTTGTTCTGAAGGTATCCTGCCTTCTTTTTTGAACCTTGCAGAACCTTGTTAAACTTGCATATTTTCAGGACATTTTTGTTACTGCTGCCACTGTGTCAAAAAATCCTCTTTTTCACTGACCCACCACTTTAACAAGCATGATGTACTTTTCTTGGGACTGGTCCCTCCTGATAATATGTCCAAGGTATGATGGATGACGTTTCCACATCCTGGTTTCTAAGGAGCATTCTGGCTGTATTGCTTCCAACACAAATTTGTCTGTACTTCTGGCAGTCCATGGTACTTTTAATATTCATCTCCAACACCATAACTCAAATGCATCAATTTGTCTTCCTTTTTCATTGTCCAGTGTTCACATGAATATAATGCTATGGAAAACACCAAGCTTTGGCTCAGGTTCACCTTAGTCCTCAAACTGATATCTTTGCTCTTGAACATTTTCAAGAGGTCTTGTGCAGCAGCTTTGCCTAATGCAATGTGTCGTTTGATTTCTTGACTGCTGCTTCCATGAGTGTTGATGGTAGATCAAAGCAAAATGGAGTCTTTGTTGACTGCAATCTTTTCTCCATTTATCATAATGTTATTTATTGGTCCAGTGTCCCCTTGTTCTGTTGCAACAACTGCCTCTTGGTCTATTTACAGGTTTCTCACAAGCACAATTAAGTGTTCTGGAATACCCAATCTCCCCAATTTTATCTATAGTTTATTGTGATTCACACAGTCTAAAGAGCCTTTGCATACTCAATAATGCACAGGTAAAGATCTTTCTGGTATTCTCTGCTTTCAGTTAAAATCCATTTTATGTCTGCAGTGATAGTTCTCATTTGATGCCCTCATCTAAATCTGGCTTGAACCTCTGGCAGTTCCTTGGTGATGTACTGTTGCAGTCATTTTTGAATTATCTGTAGCAAAATATTCTTTGCCTGTAATATTAATGATATTGTCTGAAGACTTCCACATTTCATTAGGTAACCTCTCTTTGGAATAGACAAAAATATTGATCTCTTTCAATCAGTTGGCCAGATAGCTCTGTTCTAAATTTCTTGGCATAGGTAAGTAAACACCTCCAGTGTTGCATCAGCTTGTTGAAAGATCTCAGTTCACGGAGTCTCATTCTTTGCCAATGTCTTCAGTGCCTCTTGGACTTCTTCCTTCAGTACCATTGTCTCTTGATCATCACCTCTTGAAATGGTTGAATATAGACCACTTCTTTTTGGTACAATGACTCTTTGTATTCCTTCCATCTTCTTTTGATGATTTCTGTATCATTCAATATTTTACCCATTGTTGTTAAGTGCTGTTGAGTCGTTTCTAACCCATAGCAACCCTGGATAGAGTTTCCGAGGAGCGCTGGTGAGCTTCAACCTCTGACCTCACAGTTCAAATGGCTTTTCAGTCTGGCACATTAACCCAGGACACCACACCAGAACTCCATTTTATCCATTGTTGTTGTTGTTAAGTGTCATTGAGTCGGTTCTGACCCATAGCAACCCTGTATAGGGTTTCTAAGGAGCAACTGGTGAGCTTGAACCACTGACCTTGCGGTTCAGACTGACTTTGCAGTCAGCACATTAACCCACAGTGCCACACCGGGACTCCATTGTTGTTGTTGTTAAGTATCTCTGGAGTCAGTTCTGACTCATAGTGACCCTGCAAAGGGTTTCTGAGGCTGTAAATCTTTATAGGAGCAGAACACCTCATCTTTTTCCCATGAAACCGCTGGTAGTTTTGAACTGCCGACCTTGAGATTAGCAGCCGGATGCGTAACCATAATATTACAATTTGAGGCTTGATTTTTTTTTTTTTTCTTCTTCATCATGTGAAATGCTTAGCGTGTTCTTCCTTTTGTAGAGTTTTCTAACTCTAGATCTTTGTACATTTCATTATAATATTTCATTATAATACTTGGCTTGTCTTCTTGAGTTGCCCTTTGAAAGTTTCTGTTCAGCTCTTTTATTTTCTCATTTCTTCCTATTACTTTATCATCTTCATGCCAAAAAGCAAGTTTCAGTCTGTTCTGACCTACATTTTGGCCTTGTTCTCCTTTTTTGTCTTCTTAATTACCTTTTGCTTTCTTCTTGTATGCTGTTCTGGATGTCATTCCACAATTCTTCTGGCCTTCAGTCTTTAGTGTCTAATGCATGAAATCTGTTCTCGGGTTGGTCTCTAAATTCAGATAGGGTATGTTCAAGGTCTTTTTTTTTTTGGCTCTTGTGGACCTGTTTGAGTTTTCTTCAGCTTCAGCCTGAACTTGCATATGAGCAATTGATGGTCTGTTTTACAGTCTGCCCCTGGCCTTGATTTGGTTGATGATATGGATCTAATCAGTTTGAATCTGTGTATTCCATTTGGTGAGGACCTTGTGTATAACTGGTGTCTGTCACCAGTCTTTGGAGTCCCAGTGTGGTGCTGTAGGATAGGCATGGGACTGTTAGCCACAAGATCAGTAGTTCAAACCTACCAGTTGCTCCTTGGAAATACTATAGAGATATAGAGGGTCATTTTGAGTAGAAGCTGATTCAATGTCACGTAACAACAACAACAATATGGCTATTTTAAACAGCATTTTTCTTCCTCAAAATGTAAGTTTTAATTAGGTTTATTTAAAATTCTTAAATTTATATTATATTATGGATTAAAACAGTAACTTCTAGGAATCATTCAGTTGAAATATTCTTATTTTAATTCCTAGTGCTATGATCTCTGGGGAGTCCTGGTGTGGCACTGAGGGTTAATGCATTGGACTGCAAGTTGAGTTTGAAACACAAGTTCAGTGGTTTAAACTTACTAACCACTCCTCAGAAACTCTATACAGAGTAGCTATGAGTTGGAATTAACGCAATGGCACTTAACAACAACAACATATTCTACGGCAGTGATTCTCAATATATGGTCTTTATACCAGTATCACCTGGAACACTAATTGTTGTTGTTGTTAAATGCCTTGATCATGTTGTTAAATGCCTTGATCATCCTACTCAGAGTGGGTTTGAACTGTGGGCCTGGCAATGAACAGTACAATGACCAACTTGACAGCACTTAACAACAACAGTAACTTATGCTACAGCACTACACCAGGACTCCTGGAAGTGCATATTCTCTGACCTCTGTGGATGTGCTGGATCAGAAACTATGGTGGGGTACATTCTTGAATTTTAACACGCCTTCTTGGAATTCTGATATTTGCTCAAGTTTTAGAGTCCTGAGTGTAAAGAATCCAAGTTCAAGTAGGAAATGCATGTGCAGGCTCAGAAAAGCATGGCCGGATATCCTGGGCCTACTCAGTTAGGAGCCAACATTGAGCAGAGAGAGGACAAGAGACAGAGGCCCAGCCATCTTTTTGCAGGAACCTGAGGGATAAGGAGGTCAAGTATTTGCATTTTATTCACAGGCTGGCAAACAAAAATGAAATGCTCAAACTGGGGTGATTACAGAAACAGGAAATAAGACACTCCTATGAGACACTTTGTTTATGAACACATTTCCACAGCTCTGGAATCACTAGAAATGGTTTCCTAGGGCTGCTGTAACAAAAAGAACAAAAAGTGTGTGGTCTTAAAAACACTTATTTGCTCATTTCTGGAGGATAGATGCCTGAATTCAGAAAAACAATGTGTCAAGTCTTCCAGAGGGTTTTGAGAGCAAAACTAGTCCTGGCTCTGATGAGTCTTAGTGCCCTTGGCATTTCTTGGCTTGCAGATAGACGCTTCTTGATGCGGCAGCTTCCTCTTGTGTGTTTCTGTATCTGTGCTCCTCTTTTATAAAACTACTCAGAGGGGCTTAGGATCTAGCCTTCTAGGGCACGAACTCACGTTAACCTAACTAATCATTTCTAAAAGGTTTTAGTTCCAAACAAGGTCACATTCACAGGCACAGAGGTGAGGACTTCAACATATCTTTTTTGGGGACAATTTAATCCCGAACATAGCCTCAGCCTTGCCAACGTCTCAATCTGCAGCCCTTTTACCATGTGTCTCAATTTTCTTGCCAGTAAAATGTGGGAAGTGGTAGTACTTATAGCATAAGATATTTGTGAGCAAGGAAGTGAGAAAGAATGCATACTCACAATGGATGCAATTTATTTAGCTCAGTAAAGTCATTGGAATTGAGATATTTTAAGGTAAACCATATTAGTTATTTCAATGTCTAATATGCTATGGGAAATATGAAAAGAAAGCTTGATTGTATGATTGGTGGTAGAAAGTAAACATTTTCATGGTTATTCTTTGTACATGATTATTTTTATTCTAAAGGCAGGATTTCCATTCAGGAATTATAGAATAACGAATGATGGTTAAGCTTTTACTTTGTGGCCCGCTCATTTTATCCTCTAATTTTCTGAAAGAAGGGTTATGCTCTCATTTTCTGATAATGGAATTGCATTTCATGGGACATTTAACTGTTTGGGTTCTAAGAAGCTTATGTTGGCAAACAGTCCTCTCCCAAGCACTCTCCCAAGCAAGAACCTTAGAGTATGCAGAGGAAAGCAGTCTTGAAGGAAAGCTGAAGAACAGATAAAAAACACAGAAAACAGTTGAAGGGCCACAAATGAGAAAGAGAGCTAGGGAGCAGAAGGGAAGTCGGGCCAACAGAGTGATATTGAGGGCACATCCCATAGGCCTGGAACACCAGTCACATCAGGGTTACTGCACCCTTGACAATTAGGTCTTCTTATGTAAGCCCTTGGCACTCATACACACAGATGTCTCTACAGACTTGACATCGTTTGTTTGGGAAACAGTCTTCTGCATGACCTTCTAGCCTTCACTTGGGCCAGTTAATCTGAATCCTGGGATCCAGAGAATTTCCTGATAATGGTGGTTACATACTGAACCTCACTGTGTCCTAGTTTCTTCTTCCTCCTTATCTGGGAAATTCCTTCCCTATGCTGAGTATACAGTCTGTGTACTGCTTATGCATATATCATATGACACTAGGCTAATCCCACTTCTAGATCCACTTCCAGTTGGGGTCCTATCTTTGAAAGCTAAAGAGGAGTATGTTCAGACCACAGTCCCTGTATCACCTACTGCAGACAGTAACATGTTGACCATGAGGACCAACTACTGAAGCTGAACTTCCATGTGTCTCATATCTATATGAATAAATATGAATTTCCATGTAGTGCTTATGTAAGAGGTCATCTTTTGGGGAGACATTGGTCTATGGCTCAATACTTGCCTTCAGTGCTCTTCCAGTTTTATTGGTCAATGTTGCTGAACATTAATAGTTACTTAACAAAATAATGTTTCATTAAAATTAAAAATATGTAGCTAAAGCTCACTAATCAAGGGTATATAAGGAGGTCTAGTGGCATAGTAGATACCATGCTGGTCAGCAGTCCCATTGCTTCACTGGAGAAAAATGAGACTTTGTGCTTCTGTAAAGATTCACAGCCTCAGAAACTCTATACAGGGTCACTATAGAATTTGTCCAGCAAGAAACAGGCTTTTTGCTTTAAAACTTTGTAGATTCTGGAGGCTTAGGTGGAATCCTGAGCCTCACCCAGAACTTTCAGAGTTAGGGCATTTACATTGGAAAATACATGGAGACCAACCCAGAAATCCTGGGAGATTCATGATGCAAAGAAAGCAGAGATAAAAAGCACTGTTTCAAAAAAAAAAACAACAACAACAAAAAAACTTGCTTTATGCAAGCTGTATTCCTTGCAGTCACAAGGCCAGAATAGCCTATGCCCATTAGAGAAAAGTCCATTCTAGGGCTGAAAATTAAGGGAACCCCAGTAAGCCATAAACTCACTGGTGACCACCTGCAAGCTTGGAGCAGTGCCCACCCAAATCCAAGCAATGAGATTAATGCAGATAGCTCCCCACTCCTTTCATGGGGCTTGCAACTGTGGTGCACCTCTGTGTGGCTCCAAACCCTGGGAGAGTGGGAGCTTCACTGGAGGTGTACATGGCTGGAGGCCAGCCATACCTCTGTTCAGTCTGGGAGTGTGGGGAGCAAGAAGACGATCACACCTTTGTCTCCCCAAGTCACTGGTATGTTTCTGCAATGGCAACATGTTGTTTTGTCTTGGAAGCTACTCACAAAAGCGTAAGATGGTGGCCAACACCTTTTTTTGTGTGTGTCATCTGTTCAGCTTTCTCTCCTAGTAAGTATTCATTCAATTTCTTAATTCCTTCATCTGAAGCTTGGGGTTCCAGAACTGTCCTCTGCATCTATTTCATTTGGTTATCTGCATCTCTGTTATGGAGTCCTGGGCACTGGACTGCTAGCCACAAGGATGGTGGTTCAAATCTACCAGCTGTTCCTCAGAAACTCTGTACAGAGTTACTATGAGTAGGAACCAACTCGACGCCACTTCACTGCAGCAACATCTTTGTTGTAGAGGGTCTGTCTAGTGATACTGTCTAGCCTGCTATCGTGCTGTCTGGCCAGAATGCTTTTCCTATCTTTTAACTACATTATGGTTGACATACTCCAATTTACTTTTTTTCTATGAAACATTTAAATGAATATTTGAAACTAGATGTTCAATTATTCACTTTCCATTCCCAATACTATAGGGTGGTAAATGTTCTAAGAGTGTAGAGCAGGTCTTGTATTAGACATTCTGTTTTTTGTCACACTCACTTTCTCGAACACTTTGACCGCATTTCACCTAAAGAGAAATCTTTCATTTTCATATCTATAAATGTATTAATTTACATTGGGACATATAAAAAAAAAAAAGTCTCACTAAAATATTTGAAGAACATTTCCTGAAAAGTCTAAAGGAAGCAGTAGTTGTGCCATGCAGTGATTTCGGAGTTCTCTTTTGTAAATGCATCAACTCTTCTGTACTCAGGAGGTTCCTATAATGCCAAAATTGCATGAGTAAGATCCCTTTTTGTGCCTTCTTGAAAGGGGGGAAACAAACTTATAAGAAATTCAGGAAGTAGCCTTTACTCTTTAAAGGAACTGTGCATAAAACAGCAGTTCTTCCTCACCCCTTGTACACCCTTACAATTTAAGAATACATTTCCTTCTTAAATTGGCAGCAGTAGGAGTTGTCTACACTCTTAGTGTCTGTAAGAGACTTTAAGGAGTCATATATGAATGAGCTTGTCATTAAGTTTGGGAGTCAGAGCATTCTAACTTTAGTATTGACTTATAGAAAGGAGATATTTGTTTTCATGCAAATCCATTTTGGAGTGCCTGCTTTTTCCTTTTACTCTTAAAAAATTTTTTTGGATACTTGTTTTATTGATCAGGATGCCTCTCCTTCACAGAGTGAAAAATGAAGAAAAATTTCTAGGTTAAAACATGTAGTCTTAGCACCTGGACTGTTAACCACAAGGTCGGTGGTTCAAATCCAACAGCTGTTGCTCAGAAAGTCGATATAGGGTCCCTATGAGTCGGGACCAGCTCAACAGCACTTGACATCAAATTAGTAAATTAAGTGGAAAATTACTAAGTTAGTAGAAATTTACTGAAATAATAGATTCACATAAAATCAGGGATTTTATCCAATTTGACATAAATGTATTTGGTCTTTTTAACTCCTTTTCATAAAATTTTAAGTAAAAGGACCTTCTCAGAGGAGTTGAGTGTCTTAGGTAAGATCTTTGCATGAATCACACAAATGTTTAAAGTTGCTTTCTATTTTGTTTTGTTTTTGAGAATTAGAAATTCACAGGGATCATGTCATTAGGTGCTATAAGTCTGTAAATAGGCACTCTAGATTACTTAACTGTACTGAGGTTTGCCTTGTCACTATGAGACCCTAGTAGGTAACATTATTGTCTCTGTATGCATTTTAATTTTTACCTCACTAAAACAGGAACACAATTTGCTGCATTTTCCTGGGAATGTTGTTTATTTTGCTTCAAGTTCCAGCTCAGGCATCACTTCCTCTGTGAATCCTTTCTACCATTCCTCTAGGCAGTCAGGGACTACTAAAATATTTTGCTCCTGCCTGTACAGTATGATGCCACATTGCACTGTAGTTATTTGACTTCTTGATGCATAGTAATCATATCTTAACCATCTTGATGTCTCCATTATCCAACACAGTGCCTCACACAGACTAGATACTAAAGAGTGATTGGACAGGTAGATGATGAATGAATGGAGAGAGTTGGCTTAACTCGATCCTGTTTACTGATTGTTCATCCACTGGCTCCAGCATCGATTGAACAAAGCTGTAAGAATTGGATTGATGCAAATCCTCTCCTGCCCTAAGAAGAGTCAGTGTGAGCATCTTTGTTTTTAAATGAGAAAATGTTATTCAGATTTTATACCTGTTTATCTGTTTATTTCAGTGGAGGTGGTAATAGGATGATGTATAAAATATGTTTTTGAAAAAAAAAAAAAAAAAAGCTTCACTGTATTAATAAGGGATGATGTTGTTGCTGTTGTAAGGTGTCATCAAGTTGGTACCGACTCATAGTAACCCTATGCACAACTGAACAAAACACTGCCCAGTCCTGGGCCAACCTCACCATTGTTGCTACGTTTGAGCCCATTGATGCTGCCACTGTGCCAATACATCTCATTGGAGGACTTCCTGTTTTTCTCTGGCCTTCCACTTTACCAAACATGATATCCTTCTCCAGGGGCTGGTCCCTCATGACAATATGTGCTAAGTATGAAAGACGAAGTCTGGCCATCCTGGCTTCCAAGGAGCATTCTGGCTGCACTTCTTCCAACAAAGATCTACTTGTTCTTTTGGCAGTCCATGATGCTGTCAATATTCTCCTCCAACACTAAACTCAAATATATCAATTCTTCTACAGTCTTCCTTATTCACTATCAAACTTTCTTTTGCATATGAGGTTATTGAAAATACCATGGCATACCTTAGTCCTCAAACTAAGGGTTGTTCTCGAACACTTTAAAGAGGTCTTGCGCAGCAGATTTTCATCATTTAATTTCTTGACTGCTGCTTCCATTAATAAGGGATAATGCCATGAAAATTTTGCTTTAATCCACTGTTATCCTGAATGGTTTTATTTTCCTTTTCTGTACAGGCAAACCTTGTAAATATCGTGGGCTCAGTTCCAGGCCACCACAATAATGTAAACATTGCAATGATGTATATAATGTGAATTTCTGGGTTTCCCAGTGCATGGCACTTAGCAACAACATTGCATATAATACTGATGTTTATACTATACTGTCGTATATTAAGTGTACATCAGCATTATGAAAATGTTTGAAATATTGTGAGACTTATCAAAATGTGACACAAAGACAAAATGTGAGCACATCCTGTTGGGAAAATGACACTGATGACTAGCCCAAACCTACAACTTGTAATAATAATAAGAAAAGCAATACCTGTTAAGCACAAGAAAACAAAATGCAAGAAAATGAGCTCTCACTGTAGCTTTCTTTTCCCTTCCTCTTTACTTTTCTTTAGATGCTTAGGACTTTGAAGACTGCCCAATACCACTTAATTTTCCTTGGTACACTTCTTCATCATACACAAACTAAGGTATTCACAATGGGAACACCCTTAGGCTTCATGTCTTATATTCAGAAGGGACATGTGATGTTTATAAAGACAGATGAAAATACATGCAGTGGGAGACAGGGAGGAAGTGGGCTAAGTGGTGTCACACTGAAGGGATTACAATGGAGATAAAATGAAGTGAATGATGTATTTAATGTCTAAGTGCTGATCTGCTCTGTAACGCTTCACTCAATTCACAGAGAGAGAGAACTGGAAAACTAAGAAGAGTGGATACGATTGGGTTGGATGTCTTGCATATCATTTTTGTACTTGTAGTACTTCACCAAGCAATGTATTGGGAGGAAGACATCTACAATGGGATTTTTTAAAAAAAGAAAAATACTAAAAGGAAAAGGAGAAGAGGGGGAAAAGTAGTTCCTAGGATTCAATAACTAGTTACGTCAAGAGGTCTTATATGATACTTAAATTAAGCTCTGAATTCCAGAATAAAAAGCAAGTAAGCTTGCTATATTTACATGACTAAAGACAAAGTACAAAATGATACAACATAAATCTTAAATAAAAATTAGGAAACATAATTGAGAAGCCAATTGGCTTCCTATGGGGTTTTCCTGGACAGTTTGCAGTGAAGTTAATTTTAACTCATTTGAAAACCAAGCTATAAATCTAATCTGGTTCCCATGTTAGGGCATTACTTTGCATTCAAATTCCCTTCTGAAACTCAATCTATAATATTGCCAGAAAAACAAAACCAAAAAAAAAAAAAAAAAACACAGTTCAACTTGCAACTTTTTTTTCTTTCTTTTTGTTTTAGGAGCTCCAGCACCTACTGCCACTGAGTCAGTTCTGACTCAGAGCGACCCTATAGGGCTCCCAAGGGTTTCCCAGACTGTCATTCCTTAACCAGCTCAATGAACCTCATCTTTCTCCACAGAGTAGCTAGTGGGTTTTAACCATCTACCTGTGATTAGCAGCCCAATGCTTAATCTAATGCTTAATGCTACAACACCAGGGCTCCTTTTTTGAAGATGGTTGTAGGCAACTCAGTGCCATGTTTTATTTTCAACGTTTTATCATCATTTTAAATCACAGAAGAGTGAATTGACTGATTTCAGGCTTCAGCCAGTTTTTCATCTACACATTTTCTTTTAGGGAAGTTGAATTCTTGAGGTTTCTGTGTTGATTTCTATTACTCCATGGTGATGCCAACCATCTTACCTACTCAGTTAAATCCGTATTTTATACCCTAAGACTTCATTTTTTGAGGATACACTCTCAATACTCATAAAATCAGCAGTCAAAAAAATCAAATATCATATTGTGTTAGAGAAATCTGCTGAACAACCCTCTTTAAAGTGTTATAAAGCAAAGATGTCAGTTTGAGGACAGTTTGGTACGCATGACCCAAGACATGATATTTTCAGTAGTCTTAAACTCATGAGACAGTTGAACAATGAATAAGTAAGACTGTTGATGAATTGAAGCATGTCAGTTATAGTTTTGGAGAAGAATATTAAAAGTACCATGGACTGCCAGGAGAACAAACTAATCTGTGTTGGAAAAAGTACAGCCAATGCTTCTTAAAAGCCAGGATGGTGAGATTTCGTCTCTCATCCTTCAGACACGTTGTCAGGAGGGACTGTTTCTCTGGAGAATAATATTATTCTTAGTAAAGTGGAGATTCAATGGAAAAGAGGAAGATTCCCAACAAGATGAATTGGCACAGTGGCAGCAGCAACAGGCTCAAGGATAAGAATTACTGTGAGGATGGTGTAGGATGGGCAGTGTTTCATTCTGGTTTGTATAATGTCATAATGTCACTGTGAGTCAGAACTGACTCAAAGGCGCCTAACAAAAACAACAATGAACATTTCAATTAAATTATCTGGCAGTAAAATTCAATCACATTCCATTTGGGGATTCCTAAACATTCATTCATTCTTCTGGCTGTTAGTATTTATTAAAGTGCTATTTTAGAACTGGGAATCAGCAAAAAGGAGTATCAGACTCTGCTCTTGTGGAAATTAAATTCTAGAAAAAAAAACAATAAACAAATAAATATGTATGCAATACAAAAAGGGAGAAAGGAAAGTATTCTGAAGAAAAATATAGTCTGGACAGAGAATGGCATAATAATGAACGGTCAAGCAAGAGTTCCTAGAGAGAAGATTTAAGACCAGATGAAGGTACTCGAACTAAAACCTAAAGGAGTGAACTCAGAACCAGGGAGCAACTGCAAAATTATGAGCAGAGGTTTCAACAGAACACCACCAGTTTCCAGAAGGGCAAGTGTTACTAGATCTGTGTTATACTCTTGCTAAAAGAAAACAGGAGACTTCCACTCTTAGAAATTATATAACTAAGGGAACCACATTCCCACAAAGAATAAGCCTTGTATAATCCATGCCTCCACCTTCCTCCCCACTGGAGAAGGTAAGATCAAACTTATTGAGCAAGCAGGGCCTTCTTGTGAAATAATTACTTGTGGTTTCAAAAGGCTCAGGAGTCTAAGTTCTCTTAATGAGGTACTGAATATTAAATTACACTTGAGAGCTTTGAATCCAGTTTAGATAGTGAAGTTGATTTCTCAGGATACAGCTTTCTTTTCTCCAGTTTTCTGAAGAAAAACGTTAGAGATCATTGCAGTTTATTAGACCCAAAGAATTGGTTATGATTTCCTGACCCACTCTATCAAGTCTTTAGAAAATAATTGAGACAATTAATTATACACAGACATAGAGTGTATATTTTAAAGCTTTCTGTGGATCATTCCTTTAAACCCACCTTTACCATTCCACTCTGACAAACATGGGGCCTCCATGAGTTGAAGTTGACGCCATGGTAATTGTTTGTTTGAGTTGATTCCAGGGTAAACATTTGTTTACCTGTGAACTGACTTTGCGGTTCAAACCACTTGGCAGCCCAGCACCTTAACCCACAGCACCACACCAGGACTCCAATGGAACGTATAGAGCATGTTCACCGCCCACCTTTCTGAGATTAGAAAGGGCAGTACTGAGCCAATGGGCTCACCTTAGAGGTCAGCCACTTAGAATCATGTTAAGTGCTGACTCATAGCGACCCTCTCTGGGGTTTTCGAGGAGCAGTTGGTTGGTTGAACTACCGTCAGCAGTTCTGTGCCTATCCATAGTAGATGTTCAACCTACAGCAAAATAAAACTAAGGTTCTAGTTTCTGATCCTGCTTGAATATACAAAGACACTAAAAGGCACTGAAGAAGAAGCATAGCCATGTCCATTCATAGACCCCTATACAAGTGGCATCACTAAAGGAAAGGGGACTGCACACCACACCAGGCAACAGTCAAAAAAGGTGACAACAACATGACTATCCATACAACTTTTCTGCAGTGTTTCAGCAGAAATTTATTATGTTATATGAAAAAGGAGCTCTGGTAGCGTAGTGGTTACGAATCAGGCTGCGAACCTTAAGGTCAGCGGTTCGAAACTACCAGCCGCACCGCGGGAGAAAGATGAGGCTTTCTACTCCCGTAAAGATTTACACCCTCGGAAACCCTGTACAGGGTCGCTATGGGTCGGAACCGACTCGACGGCACTTAACAACAACAACAACAATGAAAAAAGAGTCCGGTAGTTTAGTTCTACCAACAAGACAAATTTTGTAAATCCAGCTTACATGCATCAGTAAGCTTGTTACTGTTGTTAGGTAATGTTGAGTTGGTTCTGATTCATGGAGACCCTATGCACAACCGAATGAAACACTGCCAGGTCCTGCACTATCCTCATAATAATTGTTATAATTGACTCTCTTGTTGCTGCCATAGTGTCAATCAATCCCATTAGGTTATTTGTCTTTTTCATTGACCGTCCATTTTACCATTGTGATGTCCTCCTCTGGGGACTGGTCAATCCTGATAACATGCCCAAAGTATGAGAAGCAAGTCTCATCATCTCGACATTTAAGGAACATTCTGGCTGCACTTCTTCTAGGACAGACTTGTTTGTTATTCTGGCAGTCCATAGTATTTTTCATATTCTTCTTCAAAACCATAATTCAAATGTATTCTTCTACAGTCTTCCTTATTCACTGTCCAACTTCCACATGCATATGAGGTGATTGACAATACCATGGGTTAGGTCAGGTACACCTTTGTCCTCCAACTGCTATCTTTGCTCTTGAACACTTTAAAGAGGTCTTATGCAGCTGCTTATTTTGACCTTGCTTCATTGCACACAATTTTGGCATTACAATTCCAGACTATGTGGTGAAGGGGTGAAGGCCATGTCCCTAACTAGGCTAGTTACTAGTAGACGAACATTCATTTGTGTTACTCAAGATGCCTCTTTTGATTTCTAGATTAATTTTTTCTTCATTCTCACCCAAAGCATCAAAAAGTTAACTCCTTCATTCAACATGGCCATTGTTATTTAGGAAGTGGAGAGGCCTTTCTGCCCCCCAATGCCTCCCCTACCTACCTGAAAATGTCCCTCTCCCCTCCCCCCAGTTAAACAGTCAATCCCCTACTTTATATAAAACAAAGACTCTTTAAATACAAATATTCACCAAGGGGATAATCTGAATACTATTTATTTATTTATAATCTATAGCTTACTATATTATCTCATTAGCGAAAGTGGGTTTGAGAGCTTTAACTAAAAGCAAATTTTGGGTAAAGTGGAAATAGCCAAAGATACAAAGTCATTGGTGAAAGAATAGTGCCTCTAGCGCCCTCCTGACCATACCTCAGCCATAGGACATGGGCATTCCTGTGTCTCCTCAAAGACTACTTAGGCGTTTGATCAAATCTAGAGTTCAAACGACTCAGTACACCCATCATATTTCTTGGGGTCTAGGTGAAAAAAAACTAAAAAGAAGAATAGTTTTCCTGACTTATTCCAAGGAAAAGAAAAGCAGATAACAGGAAAGAGAATCAAAATTGCAGGGAACATGGACATGAAGTATTGTACTTTACTGAACTATCTCTTTGCTCTAAATTCTTGCTAATTTCTTTGAAGCTGACTCAAGATAAGCCTTTAATAATTAATAAAGTGTGTTCTATTTTGTCATATTTGAGGGTTATAATTAGATTCATATAATCCAAGAAGTGGGATTATATGAAGGAAAACATGACATCAGGATTGGAGGAAGGCTCATTAACAACCTGTGATATGCAGATGATACAATCTTGCTTCCTGAAAGTGAAGAAGATTTAAAATATTTACTGATGAAGATCAAAGACCACAGCCTTTGGTATGGGTTGGATCTCAATGCAAAGAAAACAAAATCCTCACCACTGGACTAATAAACAACGTTCACATAAATGGAGAAAAGACTGAAGCTGTCAATGACTTCATTTTGCTCAGATCAACCATCAACATTCATGGGAACAGCAGTCAAGACATCAAGCAATGTACTGTCCTAGGCAAATCTGCTAGTGTTGAAGAGCAAAGATGTCAGTTTGAGGACTAAAGTGTAACTGACCGAAGCCATGGTATTTTCAATAACCTTATTGAATGTGAAAGTTAGACAGTGAATAAGGAAAACCATAGAAGAATTGATGTATTTGAGTTAATGGTGATGGAGGAGAATATTAAAAATACCAAAAAAACAAACAGATCTGTATTGGAAGAAGTACAGACAGAAGGCTCCTTGGAAGCCAGGATGGATACTTCGTCTCTCATACTTTGGACATATTGTCAGGAGGGACCAGTCCCTGAAGAAGGATATCACGTTTGGTAAAGTAGAGGGCCAGAGAAAAAGAGGAAGACCCCCCCGCCCCCAATGAGATTGGCTCAGGCATAGCAGCAATTGTGAGGTTGGTCCAGGACCAGGCAGTGTTTCATTCTGTTGTGCATAGGATCAACATGAGTTGGTACTGATTCGATGGCCCCTAACAACAACAACAATTAGATTGTGTTAGTATATCTAAATCAGGGAAATAAAACACTCCCCCAAATGTCTCCCTGTTATCAATAGGGTAACCTGGGAAAGGGATAAAGTACAATTTAAATGGACCAGTCAATAATTTTCTGCCGATTAAATACTAGCAGACATTGCTGTGAGGTGCTATCAAGTCACTTCTGACTCACAGCAACCTTATCTAGAAGAGAATGAAACTTTGTCTGATCCTGTGCCATCCTCACAATTGTTAAATTCAAGTCCATTGCTGTTGCCTTTATGTCAATCCATTTCATTGGGCGCTGGGCTTCCTCTTTTTCGCTGACCCTTCACTTTTCCAAGCATGACATCCTTCTCCAGGGGCTGGTACCTCCTGATAATGTGTCCAAAATATAAACAAGTTTTACCATCCTCACTTTCAAATAGCATTCTGGGTGTGCCTCTTCCAAGACAGATTTGTTAGTTCTTCTGACAGTTCATGTGACTTTCAATATTCTTTGACAACACCATAATTCAAATGTATCCATTCTTCTCCAGTCTTCTTTATTCATTGTTCAACATTCACATGCATATGAGGTGAGTGAAAATACCACGGCTTGAGTAAGGCACACCTTGGTCCTCAAATTGACATCTTCACTCTTCAGCACTTTATATTGGACTCCTGCTGTGATGCTGTAGGATAAGCACTGGACAACAAACCACAAGTTTGGTGGCTCAAACCCCACCAGATACTCCTCAGAAACCCAGTACAAAAGGTCACTAAAAGTCAGAACTGACATTTACACCTACAACATATGTATATAAGAAAACATTTGCCCCTTCAGCCATTTTCACCGGTGCAATTCAGTGGCATTAGACCTGGTGTGGCACTGTAGAATAAAACACTGGGATGCCAGGTTGGTTTGAACCACAAGGTTGGCAGTTAAAACTCACCAGCCACTCCTTGGAAGCCCTATACAGTGTCACTATGAGTCAGAACTGACTCCAAGTCACCTAACAACAACAACAACAACATATTGTGCAAACAAACAAATCTGTTTGGAAGAAGTGCAGTCAGAATGCTTCTTAACAGCCAAGATGGTGAGACTTTGTCTCTCATATTTTAGTCACGTTATCAGGAGGTATCAGTCCCTGGAGAAGGACATTATGCTTGGGAAAGTGGAGGGTCAGTAAAACAGTGAAAAACAGGAAGACCCTCAATGAGATGGACTGACACTGGCAGCAGCAATGGGCTCAAGTGTAACATTAGTTGTGAGGCTTACACAGGACCAGGCAGTGTTTCATTCTGTTGTGCAATGAGTAGCTATGAGTTAGTGCCAACCCAATGACACCTAACAACAACAATGCTGTGCAACCATTACCGCTATCTGTTTCCAAACCTCCTGTTACCCCACACAGAAACTCAGTGCCCCTTAAGTAATATTTCTCCTGTTTCCCTTCCCAGCTACTCCTGAAAACCACTAATAAACTAACCACTAAACTAAAGTTTAGTCTCTATGCATTTACCTATTCTAGAGATTTCATATAAGTGAGATCATCCACTACACTGGGGCTTCAAAACGTTCAAGGATAAATTCCATTATCTTTTTAATCCATTTTTCCACACACATTTTAAAGACTCCTTGTATTTGTTTTTATGTCTGACTTTAGTCAGCAAGGAGTCCTGGTGTGGCGCTGTGGGTTAATGCATCAGACTGCAAAGCCATTTGAACTGCAAGGTCAGTGGTTCAAGCTCACCAGCTACTCCTTGGAAACCCTATACAGGGTCACTATGGGTTGGAATCGACTCGTTGGCACTTAACATCAACAACATAGTCAGAAAAATGTTTTCAAGGCTCAACCAAATTGTAAAATGTATCAAGGCTTCACTTCTCTTTATGGCTGAGTAATAATATTCCATTGTATGAATAGATCATGCTTTGTTCATCAGTTCACTGTGGTGTTTATACCTTTATGTTCTGTTGAGTAGTGAGTGGTACAGTGAATACTGGTGTACAAGCATCTTCTTTCTTTCCTTCTTTGGAATACATTCCTAGGAGTCTCTCATTTTCTTTTGCTTACCATATTCACCCACTAAAGCATGCTCTCATGATGATTCTGTTTCTCTGGAGGATGATCATAAGCCAAAAGAGCTGACTATGTGGACTTCTATGCCTCATCTGCTGACAATGATTTCCTATTTGAAATTAATCAGTTCATGATCTGGTACTTCCTCAGACTTCTAAGTAGGTTATTTTGCAGGTAGGGACTCTCCGGGTATTTGGTAGTTAAATCTGCCTGCAGTGCAGAAAGCTGACTTTGGAAGTGTCTGACCCATGCCAGCGAATTCCCTGCTTCCACAGACTCGGATTTTATCTAGAATAGAGGTTGATTTTGCAGTCCTGCTGTGGTGCTGTGGGATAAAGCACTGGACCGCAAGGTTGGTTTGAACCACAAGGTTGGTTTACCAACCTTTACAGGCTTGCTATAAGTCAGAATCGACTCAACATCACTAATAACAACAACAATAACAAGAGCTTGATTTAAAGGAAAATATTGATAATTCATAGTCTCCCAGATGGACAAGAAACTTGTATACTTTAAGAACACTCATGAGGAAGGGTCCTGAGGCAGAGTCAAAGTATGAGTTCAGAGAGCTGCAGATAGACAGACCCTTTGGGGACAATGATGCTGTTTTCTGCCCATTTCAGATGAAACTCTGCTTGAGTTCAATACAAGAACCAAAATAGTCTAATGCTTGCCAAGTTTCCATACATAAAGACCCATGATGTATTAGTGTGAGTTCCCATGAACTATGAAAAGACAGTTGGGTAGCCCTGCTCTGGTTGTTTTCATTGATCTAGCAAGATTCTACTCTTCATAGTAGGCCCAATCTAAGGCAGCCATGAAGGTTTTTTGAGACAGCTGACCAAAAATCCATTCATACCTTCATATCTTTGAGGATGAAAGTCCATTGGGTATGTATTACTTATCTTGTGCAAGTTTTAAATAACAAAAAAAGAAATATATAAATCTTTTATATGAGAAAGTTGTCGAACCTTCCTGGTTCTTGTGCCTAAGCTCGTCACTCGTTGATCCATGTGATCAATGTGCCTGTTGAAATCTTGCTTTTCTGACCTCACTATGATAAGCACTGACTGATATCATATTTCCAAAATATCCTCCTGAAAAGGTCAGAGTAAAACTGAGAATCACACCCATCTGATCTTGGGAATTCACACATTCATAGTTAAACATTCACATTCATAGTTAAACATCACTCTGGTCTGGTAAAGGGTATCACCATATCATGTTGCGTTACTGCGCAGTAACCCAGTTTGTCCAACCTGTTAAAATCACCCCATTGTAAAATTCAGATTTGAAGCATTAATTATTTTCCTTTTTGGCACACTGTCTCAAATTTGTTTTGTAAATGCATCACTGAATTGATGATGGTCACAAAGTCTTAATAGAAATGAATCTAGGATCACCCAGAGTCAGACAGACTCCTCCACAAACCCTGACCCAGTTCCACTGGGGCCAGAAAACTTCAGAAATGAAGAAAACAGACATGCCAGATACAAACAGATCTATTGGTCGGCTAGTCTTCTCCTACATCATGCTACACTCTGTCTCCCTGGGACGGAGTCCCATTAGATCTGGCTTTTTACTCTGGAGCCCACAACAGATAGCCAGCTCCTTGCTCTAATGCCTGGCCTAGACTAAAAGGATCAAACCTATTACCATCAAGTTGATTCCAACTCATGACAACAAATGTGTTACAAACTCAAATAATTCCACAGGGTTTTGGGTTGCAACCTTCACAGAAGCATATCTTCAGGCCTTTCCAACTTTCTTTTTAAACTTTTTATTGTGAATTGAGTAAAAGTTTACAGACGAGATCATCAATTTTATATTCGACAAATAATACACTTTGTTTCATCTCAGTGATTGCAGTTCCTTCATGAAACAACAGTCATCCCGCTTCATCCCTATGGCTCCTAATTCCATTTCACCCTTCTTCCCATCCCTTCTCTCCTTTGGCCTTAGGTACATGCTGTCCCTCAGATTTTGAATGATTGACCATTCCACCATTCATAGTGAGCATACCTAACTAGTGTTGTTGTTCCCTATCTATTTCTTGGCTGAAAGTTGGGCCATGAGGGTAAGTTCTTTTTCCAGACCTGAAGGGTGGTTGAGGGCCATAGTCTCAGGTTCCTCCAGTCTCTTCCTGATCAGTAAGCCCAGACTTTTTTTAAAGATAATTTTGAATTTTGTTCCACAGATTCTGCCACTCTAAGACCATCTAATACGCTCCTTTTCAGAGCATTTGGTAGTGGTAGCTGGGCACCATCTAGTTCTTCTTGTCTCAAAGTTGTGACAACTATTAATCACGTTTTCCATTAGTCCTTTGGGCTGTTTTCCAAGCATCTTCAGTTCTCATCTTTTTTCTGCCTATGGAGAAACCAATAGCTGCACTTTAGACAGCCACTTGTAAGCTTTTAATATGCCAGACACTACTCACCAAAGTAAGATGCAGAACATTGTCTTTGTGGACTATTTATACCAGCTGACCGTGGTGTCTCCTGACACTATGGTCTTGAGCCCATAGACTCAGCTAGCTACTCATTCAGGACTTTGTTTTGATGTAGTTGGGGGTGTTCAAATGGCAAATGTTTAGGTTAGCAATTGAGCACAAACTGCTTGTGCCACCTATGGACTTTGATGTCTGGCCAGGGTTTGTTTATTTTATAGATTAATTTTCTTAGCCTCTTCCTGTCTCCCTTTTATAATGTGATGTTTAGAAAATGTATTATTCTTGTGACCTTTCTAGCTGTACAGTTGGACTGTGAAAGATACTGTCCAAAAGGGTCAGCTTATTCACACATTATATCTATATTCCAATTATCTTACACTTTTCATTGCCTCTATGTGGAGCCCTGGTGTGTCATTGTAAGTTAATGCGCTGGACTGCATGGTCGGTTTGAACCGAAAGGTCAGTGGTTCAAGCTCACCAGCTGCTCCTTAGAAACCCTGTACAGAGTCGCTATGAGTTGGAACCAACTAGACGGCACTCAACAACAACATGTGGAGTTCTGGTGTGGAGCTGTAGGATAAGCTCTGGACCACTAACCATGAGGTTGTCCTTTCAAACCCACCAGTCACTCCTTGGAACCCGTATACAGGGTTGCTATGAGTCGGAGCCAACTGGACAGCACTTAACAACAACATAATGTAAAGGTCTCTGGTGTTATAAATGATTTGTGTTCAGTTAATAACTGAAATGTTGGTAGTTCAAATCCACCCAGTGGTGTTGCAGAAGAAAGATATGGTGATCTGTTTTCCTAAAGATGACAGTCCCTGAAAACCCTTTGGAGTGTAGTTCTACTCTGACTCACATGGTGTCACCGTGAATCAGAATTGACTTGATACAATGGGCACATGGTGGTTTGGTAGTAGCATTTTTATCTTTCATGTATACAAACCAGTTTTGATTCCTGACTAATGTACCTCTCACACAGCCACCACCCACCCATCGTGGAGACTTGCATATTGCTATCATTTAAAAACTTCCAGACTACAATTAAGATGGGTTAGGAAGGAAATCTGGCATTCTACTTTGTAAATCTAGCCAATGAAAACTCTATAATGAAGCATTCTAATTCACAACCAATCAAGGAGCTAGCACAGTACTGACGTGCACTTTGTTCTGTTCTGCCTAGGGTCTCCAGGAGTCAGGGACCTAGCTGATGACAGTTAACTTGTGGCACTGCCAGCTCATCAGCTGCTCCTTGGAAACCCTATGCAGGGTCGCTATGAGTCAGAAGCAACTTGACAGCTATTAACAACAACAACAATAACATACATGTCAGGAATCAACCCCCATTGATGTAGCACTTGTCTGCTAGCTGAAAGGTTGGAGGTTTGAGCTGACACACTTCTGAAAAATCAGCTATTGATAAAACTATGAAGGACAGTTCTCTGATACGCATGAGACCGCCATGCGTTAGAATTAACTCCTCAACAACTTTTTTTCCAGCCTGATAAGGAAAACTAAAATTTTTAAAAAGGCAAACCATAATCCATACTACATTTTCATAATACTATATTGCAAACTTAATAGCTTACAGTATAGTAAAAACATAACTTCTATATGTGCTGGGAAACCAAAATGTCAGTGTGACTTGCTTTGTTGCAGTGGTCTAGAACCAAGCCCACAATATTTCCAGGTATGCTGGTATATATAATTTCTACATTAACAACAGCAACAACACCCAGAAACCATAAGCTATGTTGGTTCTAATTAGTGTCACACATTCCACGGCCTTGCAACTTTGAAACATATTTCTGGTAAATGGATATTTTTTCATAAAATAATCACAGGATTTGGAGAAAGAAAATCAAAACTACTTTCTGCCTTGCTTCTGCTTTACATGAAAACATGTGAAGTCTTTGTACTTTTCTTTGTTGTTGTTAAGCGTCATCGAGTCAGTTCCGACTCATAGGGACCCTGTATAAGGTTTTCAAGGAGTAGCTGGTGAGTTTGAATCACCGATCGATCTTGTGGTTAGAGCCAACTGTGTGGTCCAGTGCCATCCTACAATGCCTAATAAGGACTTTTCTTTATGTTTGTTAAGTATTTGATTGAAATTCATTTATCTTTAGGTTTAGTCTGTTACCCTACAAAACTAGCATCTCATCTTTAGAGATCATATTCAAATGTTTTCAATTATATTTATATAAAATCCCTGGCTGTCATGGGTGTTTCCAAGTCTTCACTTCACCCAACCCCACCCCACTCCATTTCCACTAATCGGACAATTGACCCCTTTCATTGTTACTTTGGTGGAAAAATTTCCATGGGGATTTGTAAGCACTCCCCCATTAGTTATTTGTAGAAATTTTATAAAGTATATAATGCAGCAAGAAGAAATGTGGGCAAGGCATATGAAAAAGTTAGAAGTGACCTCACCTAATATAGGAGCAACTTGTGTTGACTTCCTCACTAGTCAACTCCTAGATATGTAGATAGATAGATGACGGGCCTTCAAAAATGGTGGGAAAGTGTAATTTAAAGATAACGGAATTTCCCCAAAAGCTTCTTGGGATCCCCTTGTACAGATAATTAATCAGATGATAGGTGGATGGGTAGGTAGATGGATAGAAAGATAGATGGATGGTCGTTAGGTCAACTCTGACTCACAACCACCCTATTCACAACAGAACAAAATTCTACCCAGTCCTGTAATCAGCCTTACAATCATCAACATGACCAAGTCCAGAAATTTGGTTCATGCCAATCCACTTCACTGAGGGTCTCCTTTGCTCTCACTGTCCAACTTCACTAAACATAAACATCCTCCACTGGGTCTTCACTCCTGATGATGTGTGTGAAGAGAGTGAGTAAAACAGTGTCCTGGTGTCATCGGTGAGATTGTCATTGGCTAATTATTGCAAGTGGGTCCTGGTGTAGCACTATGGCATAGAGCATTGGACCGCAAGGTCAGTGGTTCAAACTCACCAGCCGCTCCTTGGAAACCCTACACAAGGTTGCTATGAGTTGGAACTGACTCAACTGCACTTAGGAACAACAGCAACAACTATTGGAAGTAGATCATCAGAACATTTTTCCTGGCCTACCTTAGTCTGGAAACTACTGAAATCTGTCCATTATGGGTGATCCTGCTGGTAGTTGAAATACTAGTGGAATGGCTTACAGTGTCTCAGCAACACACAAGCAACCAAAGTATGATGAACTGACAGATAGGGGGTAAAGTGAATTCCTAGTCCTACCTAAGGAACACAAACTTGACATTTTAGAGAACTCACTCTTCTGTTCACACAAGGTAATATTGGAAGGGGAGGAGATGACATAGTAAACTACATAGTATAAATGGTAAATGTGCTTAGCTGTTAACCAAAATGTTGGAGGTCCAAATCCATTCAGAGGCCTCTCAGAAGAAAGTCTGGTAATCTACTTCTGAAAAGTCAGCCTCTGAAAACTCTATGGAGCACAGTTTTTCTCTAATGTACAGCGAGTTGTATTCGAGTAAAACTGATGAAGTGAGATGCACAAGAACACCCAAACCTGCAGCTAGTACCCATTTGACCTATACTCGATGACTTGATAATCAGAACTTGACTAGAGGAAGATAAACAAAACAAAACAATTTTTGATAAAGGAAATGAGGATAAATACCTACAATTTGATGAACTTGACCTATACTCATGGAGGTTGTTGTTGTTGTTAAGTGTTGTCGAGTCAATTCTGACCCATAGCGACCTTGTATAGGGTTTCCAAGGAGTAGCTGGTGAGCTTGAACCACTGATCTTGCAGTTCAAATGACTTTGCAGTCTGAAGCATTATCCCACAGCACCATAGCAGGACTCTCATGAGACAGAATCAATTCAATGGCAACTCTTAGGTATATTTCCTTCTGACACTAGCATTTAATTGTCCTTTTAATAACAAATAATAACTACTGCCATCCAGTCATTTCAAAGTCATAGTGACTTCACAGGACAGAGGAGAACTGCTCCCTGGGTGCCTGAGGCTACAAAGCTTTAGGGGACCAGACAGTTTCATCTTTCTCCTATGGAGCAGCTGATGGGTTTGAACAGCTGACCTTGCAATTAGTAGCCCATAACTCACTGCACCACCAGGGCTTTTGGTAAGTGCCCTTTTGTTGTTAGGTGCCTTTGAGTCACTTCTGACACAGCAACCCTACTCACAAAGAACAAAACACTGTAAGGTCCTGCACAAACCTCCCAACTGTTGTGAGGTTTGAGCCCACTGCTGCTACTGAGTCAGTCCATCTCCTTGGGGGTCTTCCTCTTTTTTGCTGATCCTCCCTTTTACAAAGCACAGTGACTATCTCAAGAGACTAGTCCCTCCTGAAACATCCAAAGTTAGAGTGATGAAGTCTCAGCCTCCTGGCTTCTAAGGAACAATCTGGCTGTACTTTTTCCAACACATTTGTTCTTCTGGAAGGCCATGGTACTTTCAAATTCTTCTCTAACACCATAATTCAAATGCATCAATTATTCTCCAGTCTTCCGTATTCATAATCCAACTTTCACATGAATATGAAATAACTAAAAATACCATGGCGTGGATCTGGCACACCTTAGTTCTCAAACTGATATCTTTTTTTTTTTTTTTTTTTATTTAAATGTTTTTATTTTGCATTGAGTGAAAGTTTACAGGGCACATCATCAGCTTCACATTCAACCATTCATATAGCTTGTTTCATTACTTGATTATTATCCCCGCTATATATCATCAGTTTACAGTGTTTCTCTCTATCCTCTTTAGCTTTTTTTTTTTTTTTTTTTGGTTGGGGGGGGACTTGGCTTATTGGAACATTTTTGGCAGCAGATTTGCCTAATGCAATCCAAGTTTCATTTTGTTGTTGTTAAGTGTGGTCAAGTTAGTTCTAACTCATATGACCCTGTATAGGGTTTCTGACGAGCTGAGAACGGATTTGAACTGCCAACCTTGAGGTTCAAAGTGACCTTATGGTCCAGTGTTTATCCTACAGTGCCACACCAGAACTCCTTTTAAGAACTATTAAATTTGATTGTCATAAGGTATGTCCTGATGTCATTAGTTGAGTTCCTGTGATTGATTTGCCAGCTTATTGTTTAGTTCGGGTTCACATAGTAACCAGATTGCTTAAAATCTGTATTTAGCCATGCTCATTGTCTTTGTCCTATGGGTCGAGGATTAGACCCGTCACATTCCAGGAGCACCTGAAATATGTCAGCCATATATACAATGATGCTGGGTCACATTCAAGCACTGGAGAGTTCCAAAAGGGTGGCCCAGTCAGATGATTTATTCCACTTCTGTGGCACTAAGGCAGTCAGCACCTTAACATCTGGTGAAACAGTTTACTTGACTTTACAGGCACAAACCTGTAATAAAAATTCTACTTACTCTTTCATATCAATTTTTTAAACCCTATTTTTGTACATGAGGTCTAAAAAAGTATAACCCAGAGAGCATTTTTCTTCTAAAAAGTTCAAAGAGATTTCAACTCTGACTTGTTCTCACAACATCCCAGGCTCTATTGAGTGATTTACTGATCTGGCACGATTTGCGTCAGAACCAAGTTCTCCAAAATTCCAGCTCAAGACATTCTTCCCCACAGTCTCTATGATCTCCACAGGCTAGATGCAACTCTGCAAAGGTTTCCATACATACCCAATGCTAAACTGAGAATCACACACTTTCCCAATCTCACTCTGCTCAGTTAACCCTAAATTGGGAGAATTACAATACGCATAAAATCGAGTACTACTCATACTAGATGCAAACTTTATCTCTACCAATATGGAAAAGGGGGAAATAAGGTGAAATTTTGGAACAAACACAATTGCAAAGACTTGTTGTTCTTAAGTGCTATCAAGTCAATTCTGACTCACAGTGACCCTGTATAAGGTTTCTGAGGAGCGGCTGGTGAGCTTGTGCTTGAAACTGACATTGGAGTCCAGCACATTAACCCCACATTGCTACACCAGGACTCCTGCAAAGACTTGGAGACAAGTTATTTTGAAGAGAAACTAAGAGTTTTCAGTTTAGTTGAATAAGAAAGGACTGATTTTACATGTCTTGAGAATCAGTAAGCTAACTACTGAGGATTGTTCAGATCATCACTGGGCCTTGGAGCCAGCATTCTGATGTCAGCACAAACACTGAGACAACGTGTCAGCCAGGTGGTAGGCTTTCATGATAGATGAGAAAAATGGGGTATGCAAAGATCACCTGTTATAAATCCCTAGTGTGAGGAGTTACACAACACCTCTCCCCATTGGAAGCATCATAGACTCAGCAGATGCAAGACTTCTGGTCAATTTTGCTTATTCTAAAGATTCTCCTATTTCAAACTCATCATTCATCTTACTTGTCACACTCCACTGTCCTCCCTCCTTTTCTTTAGGGAAACTCGACTCCCTCCTGCTCCTCTTCCCTCCGTCCCCTCTTTCTTCAAATACAGAGGAGCATTTGTTGTTGTTAAGTGACATCCAGTGGGTTCAGACTCATAGCAACCCTCTATAGGGTTTCCAAGGAACAGCTGATGTGTTTGAACTGCTGACCTTAAGGCTCGCAGTCCAGTGCTGATTCTATAACACCACACCAGAAGTCCTATCATTTGTTAGACAGCAAGAATCTTCTCTGTAGGTTCAAGACACTGAAACCCAGACTTATCCTCCCTGCATTGTCTCAGTCATTCCTATGTTCTTACCCAGGTTTTATGAATTTGTTGCTAACACATGGCAAGGGGTTACAGTAGTAGTTACACCTGTTCCTCATAAGGAATGAAAGATGCAGGAGCAACAGAAGTGACTGGGGTCTAGTGAATTCCTGCAGTTCACTAGCTGGGGAGGTTGTCTAAGAAGCTCCCAGAGGCTAGGAGGTGGTGAAGTCTACTAACTGCCTCACTTGGCTAAGATCTACCTAGATTGTAGAGCTTTAGATCAACAGTCATGGGAGCAACAGTTACGAAATCAAAGGACATATCACCCTGGGCAAATCTGTTGCAAAAGACCTCTTTAAAGTTCTCAAGAGTAAAGATGTTATTTTGAAAGTTAAGATGTGTCTGACCCAAGCCATGGCATGTTCAATCACCTCATATGCATGTGGAAGTATGAATAAAGAATATGGAAGAAGAATTGATGCACATGAATTATGATATTGGTGAAGAATATTGAAAGTAGCATGGACTCCCAGAGGAAAAAAAATCTGTCTTGGAAGAAGTATAGCCAAAATGTTCCTTGGAAGCCAGGATGGGGAGTACTTAGTACATTGTACTTAAGACATGTTATCAGGTGGGACCAGTCCCTGGAAAAGGACATCATGTTTGGTACAGCAGAAGGTCAGCCAAAAAAGACTGCAACAGTGTAACAATTCTGAGGATGGCACAAGACCAGGTCATGTTTTGTTTTGGGTCCTATGCACCTTGGCTTTTAACGAATAAAAACAACAGGTCAAAAGGGAAAGATCTATGACTAAGAGAAATTGCAAGCGGTTTCTTTCAGAGAGGCGATATGAGAAAAAATCTAATCACAGTTTATGTAATTACCTAACCTCTAAGAAACAGGAACTGAAAGAATAAGAGCTACTCATTTGCTCTTTCTATGCATTTATTTCCCTGCATTTAATTTAT
Source organism: Chrysochloris asiatica (assembly GCF_000296735.1). Classification (NCBI taxonomy): domain Eukaryota; kingdom Metazoa; phylum Chordata; class Mammalia; order Afrosoricida; family Chrysochloridae; genus Chrysochloris; species Chrysochloris asiatica. The sequence goes on along the minus strand of NW_006408562.1, from coordinate 10,032,018 downwards.
TTCCTACCTACTGATTGAAGTTGTCAAGGACTTCACTCTTCTTGGATCAACTATGAACACTCATGGAAGCAGCAGTCAAGAAATCAAATGACGTATTGCATTGGGCAAATCTGCTGCACAAGACCTTTTTAAAGTGTTGAAGAGCAAAGATGTCAGCTTGAGGACTAAGGTATGCCTGACCCAAGCCATGGTATTTTCAATAACCTCATATGTATGTGAAAGCTGGACAGTAAATATGGAAGATTGTAGAAGAATTGATGCTTTTGAGTTACGGTATTGGAGAAGAATATTGAAAGTGCCATGGACTGCCAAAGGAACAAACAGATCTGTGTTAGAAGAAGTGCAGCCAGAGTGCTCCTTGGAGGCCAAGATGGCCAAACTTCGTCTCTCATACTTTGGACATATTGTCAGGAGGGACCAGTCGCTGGAGAAGGATCTCATGTTTAGTAAGGTGGAGGGTCAGAGAAAAAGAGGAAGATCCCCAGTGAAGTGGATTCGCCAAGTGGCAGCATCAATGGGCTCAAGCGTGGCAACAGTGGTGAAGTTGGCCCAGGATTGGGCAATATTTTGTTGTGCTGTGCATAGACCACTATGAGTCGGCACTGACTTGATGGCACTTTACAACAATAACAACCTACTGAAATGTGGAAATCATCAAATAATATCACGTGCAAGAAAAACTCTGCTGAAGATAATTCAAAAATAGCTACAAGAGTACATTAAAGGGTAACTAAGTCTCAGAAACTCAAGTTAGTTTCAGAAGAAGATGTGTACTGGAGATATTATTGCTGGCATCAGATGAATTTTGGCTAAAAGAAGAAAACACCAGAAAGATGTTTATTTGTACTTTATTGACTATGCCAAGTTTTTCCACTGTACAGATCATGATAAACTATGGATAGCATTACAAAAAGTGGGCATTCAACAACACTTGATTGTGCTCATGAGGAACCTGTATATAGACCAAGAGTCAGGCATTTGAACAGAGTGCAGGGTTACCGACTGGTTTAAAATCAGGAAAGGTGTGTGCCAGGGCTGTATTCTTTCACCATACTTATTCAATCTATATATTGATCAAATAATCTAATAAACTGAATTATATGTAGAAGACATAGCATCAAGATTAAAGTTTGACTCATTAATAATCTGCAATATGCAGATGATACAAACTTAAATCTTGAAAGTGAAGAGGATTTAAAATACTTACTGATGAAAATCAAAGACTACAACCTTCAGTGTGGATTGCACTTCACTATAAAGAAAACAAAAATCTTCACAACTGTAGCAGTAAATAACATTGTGATAAATTGAGGAAATATTGAAGTTGTGAAAGACTTCATTTTGCTTGGATTTACAACCAACACTCATGGAAGCAGCAGTCAAGAAATCAAACAACAAATTGCATTAGACAACTCTGCTGCACGAGACTTCTTTAAAGTGTTCAAGAGCATAGACATCAGTTTGAGGACTAAGTAAGGTAAGACTGATTGAAGACATGGCAATTTCTATTGCCTCATATGCAAGTAAAAGTTGGACAATGAATAAGGAAGACAGTAGAAGAAATGATGCATTTCAATTACGGTATTGAAAAAGAATTTTGATAAAGTGCTACAGATTGCCAAGAAAGCGAACTTTCTTCAACGACAAAGTACAACAAGGATGGCAAGAATGTGCCTTTTATACTTCTGACATGTTATTAGGTGGGGCATTATGGTGAATGACATTATGTTTGGTAGAGTGGAGAGTCAGTGAGAAAGAGGAAGAACCCCAACCAGATGGATTGGCAGACTGGCAACATCAATGAACTCAAATGTAACAATTACGTGGCTAGTGCAGGACAGGGAAGTGTTTCGTAGTATTTTGAGTGCCTGTAGCATAGTGGTTACAAATCGGGCTACGGACCACAAGGTCAGCAATTCAAAATGACCAGCTGTTCCACGCGAGAGAAAGATGAGGCGTTCTGCTCCTGTAAAGATTTGCAGCCTCGGAAACCCTGTACAGGGTCGCTATGAGTCAGAACCAACTCCAAGGCACACAACAGCAGCAGCTAACCTTAAGGGATTCATCTGCAGGCCCTATATCAAACAATTTTCCACTGCTCTTCATAAGGTTTTCATTGGTTATCCTCTCAAAAATGGTCTGCATTTCCTTCTCCCTAGTCTATCTTGGTCTGGAAGATCAAGTGAGACTATCCCACTACAATTGACCCTGCTCCCAGACTAAGATATTCAGGACCACATGGTCATGAGTCAGAGTCTGACAACCACGTGGCCAAAGGTAGTCAAAACTTCAGTACCAATCTTCTATTAACAGCAGAAAATAAGTTACATAAATGAGACCTCATAAGAACTAAATACTCATGCATATCAAAAGATTTTATTTAAATACTAAAAAGACAACCTACCTATTTGGTAAAAAAAAACTTTGGTAATAACATATACAACAGAATATCCAAAATACATATAAAACATATATGATTCAATAACAACAAAAAAGACCATTGAAAATGAGAAAAGGACATGAACAGACACATACAAAATGGCACTCAAGCAGGCAATAAAAACATGAGAAGATGCTCTAAGTCATTGGCCATTAAGACCCAATCCACTGCCATTGAGTCAATTCCAATTTATAGGACAAAGTAGAATTGTCCCATGTGGTTTCCAAGGCTGCAAATCCTCACAGAAGTAGACTGCCACATCTTTCTTCAATTGAGAGGCTGCTGGGTTTGAACTGCCAACTTTTTAGTTAGCAGGTCAATGTTTACCCATGAAAATGGAAATTACAACCAGATACCATATCACCCCTGTTAAAATGATAATGAGTTTTTTAAAAAATAGAAGAAAACAACAAATATTGGTAAGGAATTGAGGAAATTGGAACCCTCATTCAATACTGGTAGAAATGCAAAAGGATACAATCGCTTTGGAAAATTTTATGTTCTCAAAGAAAGAAAGAAAGAAAAAACTAGAACTAGAGTTAATTTATGAACCAGCAATTGCACTCCTTGATATATACCCTAGAGATCGAATGGAAGACGCAAGAATAGACATTGGTAAACTAATATATACAGTGATTACTGTAGCATCCTTCACAATAGGCAAATGATGGAATCAAGGAGCTCTGGTAGCGTAGTGGTTACGAATCGGGCTGCGAACCTTAAGGTCAGCAGTTCGAAACTACCAGCCGCTCCGCGGGAGAAAGATGAGGCTTTCTACTCCCGTAAAGATTTACACCCTCGGAAACCCTGTACAGGGTCGCTATGGGTCGGAACCGACTCGACGGCACTTAACAACAACAACAACAACACTAAGATGAGCATAGTATCAAAATGTAGCACAGACATACAATAGAATCTAATGCAGCCAGGAAGAACGTTAAATTCATAAAATCTTTTATGGTGTGGTGGATCCATACAATAAGCACTGTACTGCAAACCACAAGGTCCGTGGTTCAAACCCACCAGCTCCTTGACAAGATAAAGATGAGGCTTTCTGCTTCTGTGGGCATTTAAAGACTTGGAAACCCTATAAAATGTTGTTATGAGCCAGAACCACTTGACAGAACTTAACACCAGCACACATATATTTATAGATGTAGATAAGACTAAAGGAGCTCTGGTAGCATAGTGGTCATGAATCAGGCTGCTAACCTCAAGGTCGGCAGTTCAAAACTACTAGCTGTTCACGGGAGAAAGATATTTCTGCTCCTATAAAGATTTACAGCCTTGGAAGCCCTGTGTAGGGTCACTATGAGTTGGAACTGACTCTACGGTACTTAACAACAACAACAATAAGGAGTATAGTCCTGAGGAACAACTTTGTTAATTGGTATAACGAAGTTCCTAAAGTTTGTATTCTACATCCAAGTCTGGTGAGTAGCTTGTGTGTGGTCTTTTAAGACACAATTATTGGCCTCCACTTATCTGGAAGAAAGGAGAAAGAAAGCCGAAAACTCAGAGAAGGAACCAGTCTCTTGGATTAAATCAGGGGTGAGGAATGTCTGACCCATGGGCCATATATTGTTTTTAAGTTCTGTTGAGTCAATTCTGACTCATAGTGATCCTGTATAGCGTTTCCAGAGAATAGGTGGATTGAACTGCTGACTTTGTGGTTTGAAACCCAGTGCCAACCCTCCAGTGCCACACCAGGAGCCCATAAATTCTGTGAAATCATTTGGTCTGGCCCTGTCAAGGTAACCGCAGTTCCAGTCATCACATTGTTGTTGTTGTTAGGTGTCATCAAGTCGTTACCCACTCATAGTGATCTGATACACAACAGAATGAAACACCGCTCAGTCCTATGCCAACCCCACAGTCTTTGCTACACTCACGCCCATTGCTGCTGCCACTGTGCCAATTTACCTCATTAGTGGGTATTCCTCTTTATTCTTGGCTAACCCTCCACTTTTTCAAACATGAGATCTTTCTCCAGGAACTGTCCCTCCTGATAATACGTCTGAAATATGAGACACAAATTCTGGCCATCCTGACTTCCAAGGAGCACTCTGGCACAGATCTGTTTGTTCTTTTGGCAGTCCATGGTACTTTCAATATTCTTCTTCAACACTTTAACTCAAATGCATCAATTCTTCTATGGTCTTCCTTATTCACTGTCAAACTTTCACATGCATATGAGGTTACTGAAATTAACCTGTGGCTTACACCACTCCTCTGTCAGTTTGTCATACTGTGGTGGCTTGCATGTTTCTGTGATTCTGGAAGTTATGCCATGGGTATTTTTCATACCAGCAGGGTCATTCATGGTTGACAGGTTTCAGCTGAGCTTCCAGACAAAGACAGACTAGGAAGAAGGACAGACTATTTCCAAATATTTAGTCACTGAAAAGCCTTATGAATAGTCATCATGTTGTTGTTGTTAAGAGCTGTCAGGTTGTTTTCAACCCATAGTGACTCAGTGTAGGGTTTCTAAGGAGCAACTGGTGGGTTTTAACTGCAGACCTTGAGGTTCCAAATGACCTTACAGTCCAGTGTCCTGTATCCAATATCCTGCAGCACCACACCAGGACTCCATCTGCCACATTGTTGTTAAGTGCCCAAGAATCGGTTCTGACTCATAATGATCCTATATAGAATGTCCAAGAAGTGGACTGCTCACTTTGTGGTTCAAACTGACCTTGTGGTCCAGTGCTTTATTCCACAGTGCCACACCAGAACTCCAGTCATCAAATTGTTGTTAAATGTCGCCGAGTCGATTCCAACCCTTAGGGACCCTGTATAGGGTTTCCAAGGAGTAGCTGGTGAGCTTGAACCACAGACCTTGCAGTTCAAATGACTTTACAGTCTGACGCATTAGTCCACAGCACCACACCAGGACTCCAGTCATCACATTAGGCGTGAGTTAATTAAATGTTTGACCAAATATAGCAGGCTAATTTTTAAGCTAATAATTCTGTATGGCCCATGAGTGGTGTTATAAATTTTGGCAGAAAAACATTCCCCACCCCTGGACTAAATGTCAACATGCATACGGGCTTCTGATGCAAAGAAAGGAAAAAACAATGGGACAGAATTACAAATTCTCAAAACATCCAGGCTTAGTGAACCCATAAAGATAAACGGAATCCGTAAGACCATTATCCTGAGATGTTCTTTTAGCCTCAAGTCACCTTTGAACTAAATAGCAGGTTAGCTCATAAAATAATAAATCTCACACTTGAGTATTGCATTCTATTTTTTTAAAAAATCTAACATGGTCCACAAATAGTCTAAAGCATCGATGAGAAGGTTGAAGGGTAATGAGACCAGGTTAATGCCAATGGAACAAGTAGAGCGCAAATACTGATAAATGTTGGTACAATATGAAGGTAATAGCACTGAACAATATGTGTATAAATTGCTGACTGGGAAATGGTTTCATTGTGTATACTTTCATCCAAAAATATGACACAATATTATATAATAATAATAATACAGCCACATAGTGTTTGGGGGGTATATGTCATTTCTCTATGTGATATAAATTTTACTTTATTTAGATCTCTTTACACATTGAATGTTTAGAAGCCTCAGTATAGACGTTCTCCTGACTTGTGGAATGACATGAAAGGCATCATAAGGAGCAGAGTATAAAGTCATTTAAAATACAGAAATGAAAGAAAACACCAAAATGCATTTCAAAAAAGACTCCAAAACTTTGTCTTGCACATAGATTTGCTAAACTGAACAGAGGAATTGATTATCTATGAAAGTTGAAGGAAGATTCAGAAGGGCAGATTTAGAAGACAAAATGTTATAAGGAAATGTACAAAACCTGGGTTTAGAATAACAAAAGGGAAGAACATGCTCAGCATTTCTCAAGCTGAAAGAGCTTATGAAAAAATTCACACCTCAGGTTGCAGAATTGAAGGATTCTGTGGGTAAAATCCCTGGTTCAGCACTGCAGGGCTGCTAATTGAAAAGTCAGCACTTCAAACCACCAGCTGCTCCTGAAAACCCTACTCAGGATCCCTGTGAGTCAAAACTAACAAAACAGCACACAACATCAACAGGGGCAAAGTATTGAGCAATGGGGGTCGTTTCAAGAGCAAATGAAAAAACAATACACAGAATCATTTTGTATTGGTCAATATTCATCCATTTTAGTAGAGTGCATATGAGAAAGAACTGATGGCATTGAAAGAAGAAGTGCAAGCTGCATTGAAGGAATGGGTGGAAAAACAAGGCTTCAAGATTTACAGAAGAGGCAGCAAGATGGCAGACAAGGCAGAAAAGATATATGGACCATATATAACACAGATACGGAAAACTACATGAAACAGATATAGATGATAGTTCTCAGACCTTGAGCCTCAGATGAAGGGATAGAGAAGTGAATTGAATGCTTACTAGGAGAGAAAGCTTAACAGATGTGACCAAAAAAAAGAGAGAGAGAGAGACAGACAGACAGACTAGTGACCTGTTTGGGCCAACCAGACACAGCACAGTTATTTTAAGCTTTGGTGAGTAGCTTCAAAGACAAGAAAACATATTGGCATTGCAGAAACATTCCTGTGACTCACAGAAATAAAGGTGCAGATTTTTTTTTTTTTTTTTTTTAAGCCCTGCGAGCATACATCCAGTATTCAGCCAATTCATTATTACCAACCTAGAGTGTATCATGTTTTTTTTTTTTTTTTTCTTGTTTCCTACACTCACCTGGAGACCAGAGGTGAGGCTGGTCCTACCCACTTACACTCCTAAGGAAGCTCACACTCACTCAGTGGTCAACGCCACATGGAGGTAAGCACAGCAGTTGTGAGCCTTATGAAAGTAAAGGGCAGCTGCCCACATTAACTCCATTCAGGCAGGCCCTACTCCAAATCTGCAGAGCTGGCCCTGGCCAGCCCTGGGCTAGGCTTCACTAAGACAAGCAACTGAACAGACATGTGGGGACAAAAAAAGAAAGAGAGGAGACTGGTGTTTTGTGCTGGCTAACCAGGTGCAGAGTGTTCATCCAAAAATTTTGAGGGCAACTTTGTACTCAAGAGGACAGTAGGTGGCACAGAAAGGAAAAGTTCATTAAAAAGACAAGCAGGAAGGTAACAACAACAATATCTAAGAATGTGTTTCAATATCCAATATTCTAGTGCTGAGTGAAATTAGTCAATCATAAAAGGGTAAATATTGTATGAGATCCCTATTGTAAGCACTCAAGAAAAAGTTTTAATAATAAAATAAACATTCTTTGATGATTACCAGGGTGTAAGGGAAGGCAGAGTAATTCACTGACTAGAGGGTGCCCGACTGTGTGCCGTGGAGTCGGTTCTGACTCATAGTGACCCTGTACAGGGTTTTGGAGGCTGTAAATCTTTACGGGAGCAGAACGCCTCATCTTTCTCCTGCGGAACAGCTGGTAGTTTTGATCTGCTGACCTTGCGGTTCACAGTCCGATTCGTAACCACTACGCTACTAGAGGGTAGACACATGCTAATGTGGGTGTCGGGGAGGGCAATATACAAGGAGAGGGAGTTTGGCAGAAGAATGATGAAGACAGGTGAAGACACAGGGAGGTATGCAAAGGCTAAAGGGTATAGAGGTAAATAGTGTTATATACACAATCTTTGAAAAACAGTGTTCTTCAGGTAGATGCATGGACAGCAGAGTATGGGAGGAAGAACGTAAGTATACCCATAAATATATAAGGGTTTTAAAGAGGATATTTGTACATGGGCATGTCCTTTGCTGCAAATATGTGTGAATGTGATGGAGTGTATAATGGGTAAAGCTATGAAAACTTCTTAGATATCATCACACATGTAGAGGCAATGAAATACAGGGCCTGGGAGATCAGAACCATAATCTCAGTGGATACCATGGTCAATTAGCATAACAAGTCCACAAAAATAATGTTTTACATCCTACTCTTGTTGTACAAGACCTTTTTAAAGTGTTGAAGAGCAAAGATGTCAGCTTGAGGACTAAGGCGTGCCTGACCCAAGCCATGATATTTTCAATAACCTCATATGCATGTGAAAGCTGGACAGTGAATAAGTAAGATCATAGAAGAATTGATGCTTTTGAGTTATGGTGTTGGAGGAGAATATTGAAAGTGCCATGGGCTGCCAAAAGAACCAACAGATCTGTGTTGGAAGAAGTACAGCCAGAATGCTCCCTGGAGGCCAGGATGGCCAAATTTCGTCTCTCATACTAGGACATATTGTCAGGAGGGACCAGTCACTGGAGAAGGATATCATGTTTGGTAAAGTGGAGGGCCAGAGAAAAAGAGGAAGACCCCAACGAGATGGATTGGCCAAGTGGCAGCATCAATGGACTCAAGCGTGGCAATGATAGTGAGGTTGGTCCAGAATCAGGCAGTGTTTCCTTCTGTTGTGCATAGGGTCGCTATGAGTCAGTACCAACTCGATGACACCTAACAACAACAAACATCTAGTGAGTACCATACATCTAAGGTGCATCTCCTTTGGTCTCTCCATGTGCAGAAGAAAGAAAAATGATGAGAATTGAAGATGTTTGGAATCAATTAGTTCAGTGGACTAATGGAACATGTGACAGTCAATCTCCATGTCCCTAAGACCAGAAGGACAAGATGGTGTCCAGATATCACTATCAATTGCTTTTGCTTTGAAAGAGATCACATTAGAGGGTCCCAAATGGAGTGGCAGAAAATGTAGAGCAAAATTAAAATTGTATTAAAGAAAAAAAAGACTGAGTTTACTGGTCTGGTCAGTAAGAGACTAGAGGAACGAACCTGAGACTATGGCCCTCGGCCACACTTCATGTCTGAAAAGGAACTCACCTTTGCAGGTCAACTTTTCAGCCAAGCAGTAGATAGGTATATAGGGGGCACAACAACACTAGTAAGGTGTGCTTATCATGAAATTGTCAATTATTCAAAATCAAAAGGGTAACATTTACCTAAGGACAAAGCTGAGAAGGATGGGAAAGTGAGTGGAAAGGAGATAGGTACCACAAGGAGGAAGTGGGCTAACTGTTGTTGCATGGAGAAGATTGCAGTCATCGTGTGTATAAAGCAGATGATCTTGTTTGAAAACCTTCACTTAATACACAATAAAAAGCTAAAAAGAAAGAAAGAGACTGTCATCAGCACTAGGTAGAAAAAGAGAAACGGTATGCTTTTTACAGTTTTCTGATTATCTCTTGTTTGTACTACAGCTACAGGCATTTTTATCTGACTCACTTCTGTGGAAAAAAAGCTGATCTATAATGTATATCAATATACTACTTAAATTTACAATCATGAAGATATGAAAACAAAATTATTATTATTTGGAATACCAATTGAGATGATTCAACAAACTATTGCAATAGTGGAAGCACTCAGTCATGTATGCCAAGAATGGAAGATATCATATTTTTGCCCATTCCAAGGAACAGTAATCCAACAGAATGTAAGGTTAACACAACATCACCAATGTTACACAGGAGTAAAATTTGACAGAGTATCAATCAAAATGCAAAATCCAAATTGATATTGAACAGCAAGAAATTCATATCTGATTCCAAAGAGGATATGCAATGAGAGATACCATTACTGCTGTCAGGTGGACCTTGGATGAAAGCAGAGCATCCAGAAAGATGTTTACCTATGTTTTATTGTCTTTGCAAAGGAATTCAGCTATGTGGATAAATAACAATGCAGAAACGGTGTTCCAGAATACTTAATTGGGCTCATGTGGAATCAAGCGGCAGTTATGGGAACAGAACATGAGGATGATGAAGATTTTTAAATCTGGAAAGATGTGTGTTGGAGTTGTATCCTTTCACCATACTTATTCAATCTAAATGCTGAACAAATAATCCTAGAAACTGGGCTATATGAAAAAGAAGGCAGAATATGGATTAGGGGAAGACTCATTAACAATCTATTATATGAAGTTGATACAGCCTTGCTTGCTGAAAGAGAAGAGGATTTGAAACACTAATGATGATCAAAATCTGCAGCTTTTGATAGGAATTACACCTCAGTATAAAGAAAACAAAAATCCTCACCACTGAACCAATATGTAACATCATGTAAATGAAGAAAAAAATGACATTGTCAAGGATTTAATTTTACTTGAATCCAAAATCCTCTTGAAATAGCTGTTAAGAAACCAAATAACATATTGCATTGGATAAATCTGTTGACTTCTTTCAAGTGTAGAAAGGCAAAAACTCACTTTGAGGACTAAGATGCTACAGACCCAAGCCATGGAATTTTATGTCACTTTATACATATGGAAACACAGGACAATGAATCTGGAAGCATAGAAAAATTTATGCATTTGAATTATGGTGTTGGTAAAGAATACTGTATCTACCACGGACAGCCAGAATGAACAAATCTGTCTTGGTAGAAATGCTGCCAGAATGCTCCTTAGAAATGAGGTTGGCAAAACATCACCTCATGTACTTTGCACATGTTATCAGGAGGGTCATCAATCCCTGGAGAAGGTCATCATACTTGGTAAAGTAGAAAGTCAGAGTAAAAAGGAAATTGCTCAATGAGAAGAATTCAGATACAGTGGCTGCAATGATTGTGAGGAAGGTGTAGTGCTGGGCAGTATTTTGTTCTGTTGTCCATAAGTCTGAACTAACCCAAGAGCACCTAACGACATTCTGAAAACGTAAAGTTTTCTATTGCCATTGCTAAAACAATGTTATTTTCCTTTTGAAGTCAACTTTTTCCCATATGCTTTAATAAAACACCACAATACTGGATTTATGTCTGGAATGAAAATCATGGAGAAAAAAGATGCCTCTATAATATGGTCTAATTGACTAGCTTCTCCACCCTGACCACTCTGGACATTCCCTCTTCCCTGATGAACATTTCTCTTTTCTATCTCTGCGTGCAACTCTCTCAGCCATCCCCAGGACATCCAGGCCAGCTATTGAACACACTTTCCAAACACTCTGTAAAGTCCTATAGGGAATTAAGATTTAGACAAAACCTTAAGTAAGACAGGAAAAAAGAGCATATATGTCACTTATATGCACTTTTCACTCAAAACTCTACAGTTTCTATATTATTTTAGAACCAGAGAGAACATGTCGAAAGTTCTCTGCTCATTGATATTGGAAAAAGGGGCTACAATATCTCCCCTAACTCTAGTGATTCTTCAAATCACTAAAGCCCTTGCTAAACAAAACTATCTTGCATATAAACTCATTGAGGACCAAGAAGAGCGGTCTACTCTCATCTATCTGCAGTTGCACTGATCCTCCTGGGTGGCACGTTACCTTGCTTAAGTTGGGTCCCCATGAAATGTTTTCATTTCTCCTTTGATCTCGAGGAGGACTCGGACGTCATCTTACATTCTAAAAATCCCACTCCCTTTACCATCTCAAAGCTGATAAGGAATGTTCTTCAGTTGCATGCTTACACTGCCTACACTCAGCTGTCTGTCACAGACTTCAACTCTTAAACTTTATCCACTGAGCAGCGCCTGTGAATCATAGCCAGTGGAGGGTATGAAGCATCACTGTGCAATCTGCAGAAAGACAGATTCAAAGAAAGCTGCCAGGTTACCATTTCTCAATGCCAAAGAAACCTCAATTGATTATATCCTAGGAGAAAAAGGGAACAGATGGATCGCCATGACTAATATCATTAGTCTATCTGCCTCTGGGAATTAGAGACAGAGAGAAAGCACGGGATATTCTCCAGTGCACTTCATTAAGGTACAGCTTGAAAATTTGGGGGGGGTGCTTTTTTGCTAAATAAATATTTACTCACTATACAGTCTTTCACTTATGTTGTGATGTGGTTATAAATGCAACAGTGAAATATACTATAATTCAATTGATCTGTGTGACAACATTAAAGGAATCACAATTATATTTCACTTGCAAGGTACGTGTTGTCCTGAAATAAACAACATAGTGGCAGAGATCATCAATGAGAAAGAGGAGAAGACAGTTCAAAAATGTCCAAAAGGAAAAAAAAGAGTGATGGACTAATATACCCAGAAGAAAAAGAGAAGGAGAACAGATAGGGAAGGGAGGAGAAGAGACAGAGAAAAGTTTGATATGAGACGACTGATATTCAGGACAATAACCCTCCATCTTTCGGACTCAATATTGCCTTTCCTTGGGTGTTGCCAGTGGCACCAGTAGCTTGTGCAGAGCAAATGCATTCTTACACTCCCTATGCTCAGCTGTCAGAAACTTGATCTATTAAAATGTTCATTTTAAGGAATCTGAAGAAAATTATATAATAAATCTGATGTAACAATCAAAACAAAAAACATAACATTTATTTTTGAGCGAGCTATGTTGAACTTCTACAGTAGTGACATAATTGTCAAATATGTAAAAATGTATTAGAGCTAAGAAAAAAGGGTAGAACACCATTCTTCATATAGTGTAATGAGTTGAGGTTGTTGCTAAATGCCATCCAATTGGTTCCAACTCATAGCGACCCTGTATAGGGTTTTCAAGGAGCAGCTGGTGGGTTTGAACTACTAACCTTGTGGTTCACAGTCTAGCGCTGATCCATACCACCACACCAGAAGTTGAGGTACTTACACTAGACTAGTATATAAAATGTAAAGAAAATGAAAATCCTCACAACTGGACCAATAGATAACATCATGATAAATGAAGAAAGATTGAAGTTGTCAAAAACTTCAGTTTGCTTGGCTCCACAATCAATGCTCATGGAAGCAGCACTCAAGAAATCAAATGAAATAATGCGCTACAAAAGACCTCTAAAGTGTTAAAGACCAAAGATTGAGGACTACGGTGCACCTGACCCAAGCCATGGTATTTAAAATTGCCTCATATACATGTGAAAGTTGGACAGTGAACACTGTAAAAAATAGAAGAACCCATGCATTTGAATTACGGTGCTGGAGAAGAATATTCAAAGTACCATGGACTGTCAGAAGAACAAACAAATCTATCTTGGAATAATTAATTACACACACAGAACGCTCCTTAGAAGTAAGGATAGAACAAATGTTCTCTTGTATTTCGAACATATTATCCAGAAATACCTGGTGTGGTGTTATGGGTTAATGTGCTGGATTGTAAGGTCGGCAGTTCAAACTCAACAGCCACTCCTTGGAAACCCTATGAGGAGTTGCTGTAAGTCAGAACTGACTCAATGGCACTTAACAAAACATAAGAATCAGGAGATACCAGTCTCTGGAGAAAGACATCATCCTTGGAAAACTGGAGGGTCAGCAAGAAACAGGAAGACCCCCCAACAAGATGGACTGACACAGTGGCAACAACCTAACAACTGTGAGGAGGGAGAAGGACGTGCAGTGTTTTGTTTGTTGTGTAGAAGGTCACTATAAGTTGGGACAGATTTGCAAGCACCTAACAACAACAATATATAAAATGATGGAAACCAGAAAAGCAGAAACAAAAGCCAATTGAGATGCAGGAATGAATACAAATGATCAAAGAAATATTCGTCAGGGTTTGAGAGGAATTTACAGGGGTGGGAATTAGGCCTATTCTCATCAGCCAGACTGGAAAACTCTCAGGAGTCATAGGCACAGAGACAGTGGGGTAAAGGACAAAAGGCTCGGCCTCAGTAGTGGGAACCAAGTAAAACTAGACAGAGTTCTACTATAGTTCTGTACAACAAATATAATAAGTAACACCCAAAATAATCAAATTGTTTCAAGTACCTTAGTTGTGTTCCAGAACAAAACAGAAGAATATTTGTAGGAAAAAGAAAAGTTCTTAATATCTGGTATCCAAATAGAAATGACAGGCTTTTAAAGAAGCCATGATCTGGACCTAGAATTTAGAGATATGTTCAGATTAGTAATAGAAATATTTAAGATTTTTCAAAACTGTACTCTATAAGCAGAAAAGAGAGCTAGAGACATGGACGATATAAACAAGACTCAAGTTATACTTTTAGAGATAAAAACTACATCTGAGATGAAACAAAAAGTTGATGGGAATAGCTGAAGATCAGACATAGGAGAAAAGATTAGGGGATGTGAGGACATAACAATAGAAATTTCAGTTATACATAATTTCATGTCTATGATACCTTTTGTGAAATAAGACATTATATAATTGAAGTCCTAGTGTGGCACTGCACTGTGGGATAATGTACTGGACTGCAAGGTCAGAGGTTCAAATTAACCAGTCACTCCTCAGAAAACCCTATACAGAATCGTTATGAGTCAGAACTGACTTGAAGGCACTTAAAAGCAACAAAACATTGTGAGAGCATCATATTGTTGTTACGGGTTGGCCAGTTTATTTCAACTCACAGCAACCCTATGTACAAAAGAAGGAAAATAATTACTGGTCTTGTAGCATCCTTACATTCATTCTTATATTTGAACTTCTGTGTCAATCCACCTTATTGAGGGACTTCCTCTATACTTAGCAAGCATGAAGTCCTTAACCATCATCTTTCTGATGTCTCCAAATACATTAGATGAAGTCTCTCCGTTCTAACTTCTAAGGAGCATTCTGGCTACACTTTCAAAACTGCTTTCTCTTTCACAATATGTTTAATATTCTTCACCAACACCATAATTCAAAGACATCAATTGTTTGGTTTTCCTTATTCACTATCCAGCTTTTGCATGCATATAACATGATTGAAAATACCATGGTTTTTGGGGTCGTTTAGTCTTCAAAGTGACATCTTTGCTTTTTAGCACATCAAATAATTATTTTGCATCAGATTTGCCCAATGGAATACATCACTTCATTCTTAACCACTGTTTGCATGGGCGTTGGTTGTGGATCCAAGTAAAACAAAATCCTTGATCTCTTCAATATTTTTTCCTTAAGTCTTGATGATGCTTATTGATCCAGTTGTGAGGATTTTTGTTTTCTTTATGTTGAGTTATAAACCATACTGAAAACTGTAGTCTCTGACTTTCATTAGTAAGTGCTTCCAGTCCTCTGCACAGGCTATTCAAAAGTCTTAGTCCAGTCTTCATACTGTGTTCTTCTTCATGTAGTCCAGTTTCTCAGGTTATTTGCTCAGCACAAAGGCAGAATAAGTGGTGGAAGGACACAATCCCTACACACATCTTTCATGATTTTAAAACATGCACTGCCCAATTTTTGTTGCCAGAAGTGCCTCTTGATGAATGTACAGGTTCCTCATGAGCACAATTAAGTGTTCTAGAATTCCTATTCTTCATAATTTTATCCATATAACTTGTTAAGAACACATAGTCAAATGTCTTTGCATACTCAATGAAACATAGGTAAACATCTTTCTTCTATCATCTGTTTTCACCCAAGACCCATCTAACATCAGAATGATATCCCTCATTCCAAGTTCTATTTGGAATCTGGCTTGAATTTCTTACAGTTCTCTGTAGGTATACTGACGCAACATTTTTTATTGTCTTCAGTAAATTTGACTTTAATGTGATATTAATAATATTGTTTGATAAATTCCACATTTTATTGGCTCATCTTCCTCTGTAATGGACACTAATATGCATTAACTTCAGTTGGCAAGGTTGCCGTCTTCCAAATTACATAGCATACATGAATGAGTGCTTTCCAACATTTCAAGTGGTATTCCAAATATTCTTGTATCATTGTTTTTCACAATGACTTCAGTGCAGCTTGAACTTCCTCCTTCAATGCAATCAGTTTTTGTGTGTGTTGTTTTTTAAATTATCATATGTGCATCCTGAAATAGCTGAATGTAGGCCAATAGTGCAATGACTCTGTATTCTTCTTTGGATGCTTCTTGAGTAGTTCAATACCTTGTCCATAGAATCCTTCAGCATTGCAACTTGATGCTAGAATTTTTACTTCAGTTCATTCAGTATGAGAAATCTGAACACGTTCTTTCCTTTTGGTTTTCTAACTCCAGGTCTTTGAACATTTCATTATAATATTTTACTCTCTTTCTTTCTCTTTGCTGTTGTTGTTAAGTGCCAGTAAATCAATTCTACTCATAGTGACCTTGTATTTTGTGGAAAATAAACTTTTGAACAAATGGTGTGGTAAAATTTGATGTCAATATGAAGAAATAAATAACTGCAATAGACACATTGCACTGTATATACTGTTCTTACGTGTCAAATAATTAGTTTCAACTCAGCAATGCTGTATAGGATCTCCAAGGAGCAACAGGCGGGTTTGCAACGTCGATCTTCTGGTTAGTAGTTCAGTGCTCATCCTACAGTACCATATGAGGATTATATATATACTAGAAATAAGTAAAATTAGATCACAAACTTAAATGTAAAATCTAGAACTGTGAAACTTCTAAAGGGGGTATGTGATATGGTGAATTATTTAATGTCTTTTCTAATCATGCTGTTGTGCTTTGTTGTTGTCACTGTTGTTAAGTGCCAGCTAGTCAGTACCAATTCATAGTGACACGATGCACAAAATTGTTGCTATGTTTCAACACATTGCTGCTGCTACTGTGCCAATCCATCTCATTGGAGGTGTTTCTCTTTTCCCTCCAACCGAACGTGATATCCTTACTCATGAACATGATATCCTTACTCACTATCCAACTTTCATATATGAGGTTATTGAAAATACCATGGCTTTAGTCAGGAGCATCTTAGTCCCTCAAACTGACATTTTTGCTCTTGAACACTTTAAAGAGGTCTTGTGTAGCAGACTCTCCTTATGCAATTTGATTTCTTGACTGCTTCTTCCATAAGTGTTGATGGTTGATCCAAGCAAAATGAAGTCTTTGACAACTTCAATCTTTTTGCAATGTGTATGAATGTTATTAATCTGTCTGCTGTGCGCTAATGCGTTAGACTAAAAAATCAGTTTGAATGCAAGGTGGATGGTTCAAGCTCACCAGCCACTCCTTGGAAACCCTATACAGGGTCATTATGGTTCAGAAATGACTCAACAGCACTAAACACCACCAACAACAACAACAACAACTTCCATGAGTGTTGATGGTTGATCCGAGCAAAATGAAGTCTTTGACTATTTCAATCATTTTTCCATTTATATGAATGCCATTTATTGGTCCAGTGGTGAGGATGTTTGCTTTCTTTACATTGAACTGCACCCTAAACTGAAGGTTGTGGTGTTTGATCTTCATCAGTAAGTCCACTTTTAAGTCCTCTTTGCTTTCAGCAAGTAAGGCTGTATTATCTTCATATCACAGGCTGTTAATGAATCTTCCTCCAATCCTGAATGCCACATCCTTCTTCATATAATCCAACTACTTGAATTATATGCTCAGCATATAGATTGAATAAGTATGGTGAAAGAATACAACTCTGGCGCACACCTTTCCTAATTTCAAGCCATTTAACGCTCCTTTGCTCTATTTGAAACACTGCCTCTTGGTCTATGCACAAGTTCCTCATGAGTACAATTAAGCATTCTGGAGTACTCATTCTCCTCAATGTTGTCCATAGTTTGTCATGATCCACACAATCAGAAGCCTTTGCATACTCAGTAAAGCACAGGTAAACAGCTTTCTGGTATTCTCTTCTATCTGCCAGGATTCATCTGATGCCAGCAATGATATCCTTCATTCCACATTCTCTTCTGAATCCAGCTTGACCCTCTGGAAGTTCACTGTCAATGTATGCCTGCCGCCAATTTTGTATAATTTTTAGCTAAATTTTACTTCCGTGTGATATTAATGTTATTGCCCGATGATTTTCCCATTCCATTGGATCACCACTTTCTTGGCACACATGAGCAAGTGCCTGCAGAGATTCATGATTTGTTGAAGGACTTCATTCATGTTCTCAGTGCCTTGTTCTTCGCCAATACCTTCAATGTACCTTAGACTTCTTCATTCAGGATCACTGGCTCTTGATCATATGCTACCCTTGAAATGGCTGCACATAGACCATTTCTTTTTGGTAAAATGACTCTGTGTATTCCTTTCATCTTCTTCTGGTGCTTTTTGTATAATTCAATATTTTGCCCATTTTGTTGTTAAGTGCCGTCAAATTGGTCCCGACCCATAGCAACTCTGTATAGGGTTTCTGAGGAGCAACTGGTGAGCTTGAACCTTGTGGTTCAAAATAGCTTTGCAGTCCAGCAAATTAACCTAGAGTGCCACATTAGGATGCCATTTTGCCCTTAGAATCCTTCAATATTCCAAGTCGAGGTTTGAATTTTTTCTTCTGTTCCCTCAGTTTGAGAAATGCTAAACGTGTTCCTCCCTTTTGGCTTTCAAGCTCCAGGTTTTGCACATTTCATTATATGACTTTGTCTTCTCGAGCTGCCCTTTGAAATTCTCTGTTCAGCTCTTTTACCTCCTCATTTCCTCCATTTTCTTTAGCATCTTTACACAGAAGAGCAAGTTTCAGAGTCTCTTCTGACATCCATCTTGATCTTTTTCTTCTTTCTTGTCTCTTAATGAATTTTTGCTTTCTTCTAATGTTCCTAATGTCATCCCACAACTCCCCTGGTCTTCAGTCTTTAGTGTCTAATGCATCAAATGTGTTCTTCAGATGATCTCTAAATTCACATGGGATATGTCCAAGGTCATATGTTGGCTCTTGTGGATGTGTTTAATTCTCTTCAGCTTCAGCCTAAACTTGTTATGAGCAACTGATGGTCTGTTCCACAGTCTGCCCCTGGCCTTGTTTTGGCTGATAATATGGAGTTTTTCCACTATCTGTTTCTATATATGTAGTCAATTTTTTTTTTTTCTAAAGTTTTTATTGTGAATTGAACGAAAATTTACAGGGCAGATCATCAGTTTTACATTCAACATATCTTATACTTTGTTTCATTACAATGATATAATCCCCTCCATATACCATCTATTAATAGTATTTCTCTCTATTCATTTTAGCTCTTTTTTTTTTAAACACTCATGCAGATATAATAATTTAAACCACCAAAGGGCACACTCTGCAAGTTTGCTTCCTGGCTGCCAGCTCTCAGTCCCTTTCTTTCCATGAATCCAGAATCCCCAGGTGCTCCTTCTTTCACATCCCCATCTCTGCCTCCATCTCTGGTCACTGCCTCTCTGCATAGGGTCCCACATTCTGCCTGTGCTCCTCTCCCTTGATAGTCCTAGGGTCATTCTCCTCTGGACTGTAATATTAATCAATTTAATTTCTTTGTATTTCATCTGGTGAGATCCATGTGAATAGTCATCTTTTATGATGTTTAAAAAGGCATTTGCAGTGAATAAATCATTGGTCTGGCCGTATTCTATCATGTAGTCTCCAGCATCATTTCTATCACCAAGGCCTTATTTTCCAGCAACTAAACCTTCTTTATTTCCAAACTTTGCATTTCAATCACCAGTAATTATCAATACATCTTGACTGCTCATTTGATCAATTTCAGACTGAAAAAGTTGATAGACTTCTTCGATTTCATCCTCACTAGCTTTAGTGATTGGTGAGTAAATTTTAATAATAGTGATGTTAACTGATATTCCTTGCAGGTAATGGATATTATCCTTTCACAGACAGCGTTGAACTTCAATACAGATCTTGGTATGTTCTTACTGATGATGAATGTGACGCCATCCCTCCCCAATTTGTCATCCCTGGTACAGTAAATCACGTGATTGTCAGATTCAAAATGGCCAATGTCAGTCCATTCCAGCTCACTAATGACTGAGATATCAATGTTTATATGTTCCATTTCATTTTTTCAAATTTCTCATTTTCATAGATTCATACTTTATACATCCCATGTGTCTGATATTAATGGATGTTTACTGCTATTTCTCTTCATTTTAAGTTCGGCCCAACAGCAAATGAAGGTCCCAAAAACTTTACTCCTTTTATGTCATCATGGTCAACTCTACTTTGAGTAGGCAGCTCTTCTCGAGTTGTATTTTGAGTGCCCTCCAACCTGAGTGCTTCGTCTTCTGGCACTCTATCTGATAATATTCTCAGGCACTTCATCACGTTTCCATATTCAGTATTTTAGTGCTGACAGTGTTCCACTGCTATTTATAAGGTTTTCAGTGACTACATATTTGGAAGTAGTCCATCTCTCTTTCTTCCTAGTCTTTCCTTCTTCTGGAAGCTCAGCTGGAACCTGTCCACTGTGAGGGACCCTGCTGATATTTAAAATACCCATGGTATAGCTTCCAGAATCACAGCAACATGCAAGCCACCACAGTATGACAAACCAACAGACAAGTGGTGGTTGTTGTGCTTAGGTCCCTTCAAATCAATTCCTGCTCATATCAATCATATGCACTACAGGGAAAAACACTGTCCACTCCTGTATCATCCTCACAATTGCTTTGTTTGATCATATGTTTACTGCCACTGCTTCAATCTATCTTATTGGTGTTGTTCCTTTTGTAGGCAGACCCTCCACTTTTCCAAACATGATGTGCTTTCCCAGGGACTGGTCCCTTCTGATCTGATAATGTGTCCAGAATACAAAAGACCAAGTCTCACAATCCTCACTTTTAAGGAGCATTCGAGGTGTACTTCTCCCTAGGAAGGTATTTTTATTCTGTGGCAAAACAAAGGTACTTTCAATATTCTTTTTTCAACACAATAATTCAAATGCATTAATTCTTCTATAGTATTCCTTATTCATTGTCCAACTTTCACATGCATTTTAGGCAACTGAAAATACTATGGTTTATTTCAGACACACTAGTCTTCAAACAGTACTTTTCAAACAAAGAGGTTTTTTGCAGCAGATCTGTATAATGCAATATGTCATTTGATTTCTTGACTGCTGCTTTCATGAGCATTGATGATGGATCCAAGCAAATTGAAGTCTTTCACAACATCAATCTTTTCTCCATTTATCATGATGCTATATATTGGTCCAGTTGTAAGCATTTTTGTTTTCATTATATTGCACTGCAATCCATACTGAAGTCTGTAGTCTTTGATCTTCAACCAAACAACTTGTTCCTGATATGTCTGGGTAAGAAAAAGTAGGGGAAGGTGCTCATAGATTACATGATTCAGTGATGAGGAATTGTTAACATGATGAATAGTTACTAGTGAGTTTTGCCATCCTTCTGGTTATAAAATGAACCATCTCATAAGCAGATGGAGAATCTCAATACTACTAAAGAAGAAGAGCTGGGAGTAGAGCATGCATCCTTTAGTCCCAGAGATCCCTGCGCATTGAACATCCTCAACCCATTGACAGAAAGCTGTAGCACTGGAGTAGTGGCAGAAAAGCAGCAGCAGAAACAGAACAGAGGGCTTTCCAGCTTGTGGATCAAGCAAAGATAAGTCATGTGGGACAGGAGGCTAACCTGCAGAGCACACCACCTCCAGACACTTAATGGAGGGAGCTCAGTTTGCTGACCCATGGAATTAGTGTCATGTGCCTTCAGTCAAAGTTTAATCGTGGAGTGGTATTTTCTTTGGGCATTATCAGCAGGCTGAAAGAGCTCTGTAACATTGCTAGAGCAACACAGAGGCCAGGCCAAGGGGACAAGGTCAGAAAGAGGCCTACCTATGGGCATGGCAGAGGAGAGACTGCCCAGACTGAAAGAACTGTGTCCTGTTAACTTCCTTAATAAACTTGCTAACTGTGAGTACAGTGTCTGAGTTCTGTGTGGCCACAGACGTTAACTAACGGACCTGACCACGTATAGACGGTTGTGGAAGGAAATGTTGGTGTCCTTTTTTTTGGAAAGAATTAGAGAAAATCTTTAAGACCTGTGTCAAGCTAAGATTACTTAATCTCAAAACGAAAAGCACATTTCTATAGAAGAAAGAATGTGATAAATTGGACCTGATTAAAATTGTAAACTTTTGTTTTTGAGCTATATTGCTACACTGTTACATGACTGAAAAGATAAGTTACAAATTGGGAAGAAATATTTGTAAACCCGATATCCGAAAAAAAATCTTGTATACAGAGTATATAAGGAGCTCTTAAAATTCAGCAATGTGAAATCAAACAACTTAATAAAATAAAGAACAAAATATTTTATCAGACACATACAATAAATAATATAAATAGGCTCAACATCATTTGCCATTAAAGACATGAAAATTAAAATCACACAGATTACTGCTTTTCTATAAGAATGGCTAACATTAGAAAGACAGACCTTACTGAGTGTGACTGTGGATAAGGAGGAAATATACAGCTCATACATTGTTGATGAAAATGTAAAATGGTAATTCCACCATGGAATCTATTTTATTCATTTCAGAAAAAAATACTCTACTACATGATCCAGTCAAAACCTTCCTAAGTATTTAATTACACTCAGGAAATGAAAGCATACCTATTCAAATACTTGCTTATGAATATTCATAGCATTTTAAACTTGTCAAACATCAAAGCTGTCCCATATACTCACACAAGGAATACTATTTAGCAATAAACCGGGATGAACAATTGATACACCTACAATACGGAGGAAATAATCCAAGAACCTGGGTTACATGAAAAAAATATGACACCAAGATTGGAGGAATTCTCATTAACAACCTGAGATGTGCAGATGACACATCTTGCTTGCTGGGCGTGAAGAGAACTTGAAATACTTGCTATCGAAGATCAAGGACTACAGTATCTAATATGGATTGTTCCTTTAGGTAAAAAAAATGAAAATCCTCACAACTGTACCAATAAATAACATCATGATAAATGAAGAAAAGATTGAAGTGATCAAAGATTTCATTTTGCTTGGAACCAAAATAAATACTCAGGAAAACAGCAGTCAAGAAATCAAATGCTGTAATTCACTAGGCAAATCTGGTGCAAAAGATCTCTTTAAAGTGCTCAAGAATAAAGATGTCCGTTTGAAGACTATGGTGTGCCAGACCCAAGCCATGGCATTTTCAGTCACCTCATATGCATGTGAAAGTTGGGCAATGAATAAGGAAAACAAGAGAAGAATCGGCTTGTTTGAACTATTGTATTGGCGATATTAAATCTACCATGAACTGTCAGAAGAACAAATCAATGTATCTTTGAAGAAATACAACCAGAATGCTCCTTAGAAGCTAAGATGTTGAGATTTCATCTCTTGCATTTTGTGCATGCTGTCAGGAAGGATAAATCCCTGAAGAAGGAGAGTCAGTGATAAAAAGAGGACAGCCAATGAGATGGACTGATACATTGGCAGCAATAATAGACCCCAACATAACACTTGTACAGCTAGTGCAGGGCAGGCAGTGTTTCCTTCTGCGTATAGAGTCACTAAGAGAACTAACCGAAGGGCATTTAACAGCAACGGAGTATACATATATCTCAAACAAAATATTTTGAGTGAAAAATACAAGGCAACCAAAAGCATAGGCTACAGGGATGTGTGTTTATAATGGTCTCAGAAGAGCCACTGGATTTTGTAAATGGTTATGGTACTCAGTTGAAAACCAAAAGCTAAAGGGTGGAGTCCACTCAGAGACACCTCAGAAGAAAAGCCTGGTGGTCTACTTCTGAAAACTCAGTCACTGAAAACCGACTCTGATACATAACGGACACAGGACAGTCTAGGGAATTCACATTAGTTACTGACTGAAGATGGAAGTGGAAGATGAAAGAAAACCTTGTGAGGAGATTGACAGTCAGTTTCTTGAAATGTTGATGATTTCATTGGCTTGGACATGTGTCAAAACTCATCAAATTTCATACTTTAATTATACAAAGTTCTTTTGCCTGCCAATTATTCCTCAAAAAAGTGTTAGGAAAAAAAAAAAAAAGATAAATATACTTGACTTTCTCACAACAACAACAAAAAATGTTGAAACAATATGCCCCTGTCCCAATGTTTATTCAATAAAATCTTTCACTTAAAAGATGTTTTAGATGTCCCTCAAACTCCACCCACCTTCCTATCTCACAGGATTCAGTTACAGCACAGAAACTGAACCATGAATCAATGATCGTGTAGATGCAAGCACCTTGTTGTTGTTGTTGTTATACAAGCACCTTGTTGTTGTCATTAAGAGCTGTCCATTTGGTTCCAACTCATAGCGACCCTGTCTAGGGTTTTCGAGGAGCTGCTGGTAGGTTTGAACTGTTAACCTTTAGGTTAGCAGTCCAGTACTTTGCCTACAGTGCCACCTCAGCCATAACAAGTAAATATTGAACCTTCATAAACAATTTAAACTTTCACAAAAGCATAGAAAACCTTCCCAGGAAATTAATGGTTTTTGCTCAGAGCTATCAAGTCAGTTCCAACACATAGTGACCCTGTATAGGGTTGGAGTGGCTGGTGAGTTTGAACCACTGACCATAAGCTCTGTGGTTCAAACTGACCATAAGCTCTGGGGTTCAAACTCATACTTAAGTCTAATATTCAATCAACCTGATAATATGAGTTCATCCAGGACGTTGGAATCTCTGGGTTTTTTTGTTTTGTTTTGTTTTTTCTATTCCTTATTACTGTAACATGTAATAAATTGAATATGTTACGTCTTCACCATGCATTCCGTTAGTACTTATTGTCTATAAAGAAATGTATAACTGCTGTTTGAAAGAACAACCAGTTTGCTCCCTCCCTTTTCTGGTGATATCACGTAAAATTTCCTCAAACAGGTAGCCCAATTGAAAACAACTAGAAAATAAAAGCAAATGCATAAATAAAATAAGCATGAATACCAAAAACATGTAAAGGGGAGGAGGAAGAGTTCATTTATCCAACTGTTCACTTGTTCATCAACAGAGACATTTTAAAACTGTGTTTAACAAATCACAGATAATTTTCAGGAAAAGATAAAGGATTATCAGCCAACCCAATCCCCTTTAATACTCAGTAAACCTGTAAGTGGTGCAGACAGAGCCGCAGTTTTGGATGGGAATAAGGATTCATATTTGAGGAAAGATATTTAAACTATAAACTATATAATTAGTTATACACCAGATGCTGAGAATAGCAAGAAATGAAAATGCAGCTTTAATTGGAAGTACCCACAGAGGCAATGGGAAAAAAAGCATGGAATTTCAAGATGACACTAATGGGAAGAATATTTTAACAAAATCATGAGCAGATGTTGTGGGAACACGAAAGAGAAAATTATCTATGGAAAACAGAAAGATTTGTGGAGTAATGCTTGTGATGGTAATTGTTGCTAAGGTCCCTAGTTAGAAAGGTTGGAAAGGTGTGTTTCAAGAAAATACATGGTAAAGAAACTGTAATATTTATATTGAATAAATGCCACATGGCCAGTGTAGAGAATAGGTGTCAGGACTAGAAACAGGGAAATCATTTGGGAAATGGCTATAAAAAAGTTCAAGTAAGAAATGGTAAGACACTGAATTAAAACACTGCTAGTTGTGATGGAGAAAAGGATAGAGATTAAGGGCCTAGGATACCCAATCAATCAGAGTAAATGTCCAGTGTTTGTATGTTGTTATTGATCAGTGTCATTGAGTTTGTTCTGACCCCATAGTGACCCTGTATAGGGTTTCTGAGGAGCAGCTGGTGAGCTTAAACCACCAACCTTGTGGTTCAAACCGACTTTGGAGTCCAGCACATTAACCCACGGTGTCACACCAGGACTCCAGTATTTGTATAAGTTAAGAGAAACCAAGGGGTCAGACATGAGTGAGACTTTTAGGTGCTATTTCAGGAGGAGAGTGATGCATTCATTGCAGGAGATGGTGAGTGTGAGATGATTAAGACACATCCACATTTTCATTGGACATGTAACTAGGGTTCATTTCCATGAACACACATGTGAAATGCTGCCGAAGGTTGAGGGTGATGGAGTGTGAACACTATTCCTTTGATTTGAAATCCAGGTAATTTCAGGCAATTTCAATGTATTGATGAGGGTAGAAGTCATGCTAAATAGAACATTCCAGAGGATGTGAAGAAGAAGAATGAATCTGGAACTAATACAGTGCACAACCAGATTGGAACTTCTCAAGGAAATTCTTAATACACTAGGTTTCCTAAAGATGCATCATGAAAAAAGAAAATCCATGCTTATGTTCTTCTAGAGTTTAAATGGACACGATTGTCTCCTGCAGGAAGTGTGTGCCCTGTCCCATTCAGCTCCTTACAGTGCCAAGGAAAGGACACTTGCCAGATGACAAGCACAGTGCCTGACAGTTGAACCTCAGTTGCTGTTCCACATGTCAGAGATTCAATAAGAGCATGGGTTATGTGATGGCCAGGTACAAAGGGACACAGGACATTGCTAGTCCTGGAAGGAGCCATAGGATGTCTCCAGGTAAAAGGCACCGAAGTTTCTGCAGGGAAAACACCACAAGGAAAATCCCTGAGGTGGACGTTGCTAATCACTAACTGCTCCATAGGGTTTTCAAGTCTGTGACCTTTCAAAACCAGATCATCAGCTAGGTTTTCTGAGGCACCTGTATGTAGTTTGAACTGCAAACTTTTCACCTTGTAGTTGAGCATATAACTGTGCCTCCCAGTACCTGAGATGAAGAGAATAGCACATATACCACATATAAGTCATCAGGGAATGCTAGCAGACCCTAGGGGGCTCACTGCCTAGATTTACAACACTTGCTCTGCCATACACAAACTGGACATTGGGCAAGAGGTATCTCTACCTACCTTGGTTTCTCTGTGGGGTGTATCACCCTTTATCAGCCAGTTAGTCACATTGTGAAGGCGTGTGTGTTGCTGTAATGCTGGTAGATATGACACCGGTATTTTAAATAGCAGCAAGGGCACCCATGGTAGATAGGTTTCAGGGAATCTTCCATACTAAGACAGGTTAGGAAGAAGTAGAGGTGGATCACCTCTCAATGTTTACCTGCTGAAAACTTTATTAATAGCAACAAAATGTGGTCAAATACAATGCCAGAAGATGAGTCCTTCAGATTGGAAAGCATTCAAAATATGACCGGGGAAGGGCTGCCTCTTCAGAGTAGAGTTGACCATAATGATATGGATGGAGTAAAGCTTTCAGAAGAGTACTTTCCTGATAGCAGGCATCTCCAAATGAGAAGAAACTGCTACAAACATCCATTACTAATGAGGGTGAAATGTACAAACTTTGTATCTAGGGAAATTGGAAGCTGTCAAAAAAGAAATGGCACACATGAAGGTCAATGTCCTAGGCATTAGTGGCTGAAGCGGAATGATTTTCAATCAGGCAGTCATATGGTTTACTATGCCAGGAATGACAAACTAAAAGAGGAATGGTGTCACATTCATTGTCAAAAAGAGCAGTTCATGATCTCTCTTGAAGTACAATGCTGGCTGTTATAGGATAATATCCATATGCCCAAAATGAAGACTGGTTAATATCAATATTATTCCAACTGACATACTAACCGCTAAAGCTAGTGATGATGCAACTAAAGAATTCTGCCAACCCCTTCTTCTGAAATCAATCAAATATGCACTCAAGATGCACTGATAATTACTGGTGATTGAAATGGAAAAGTTGTAAATTAAGAGAAAGGATCAGTAGTTGGAAAATATGGCTTTCATGATAGAAATGCTGCTAGAGATCCCATAATAGAATATTGCAAGACTACCAACTTACTGAGTGCATATAACTTTTCCAACTAGACAGATACACGTCACCCGATGGAATAAACAGGAATCAAATTGACTACCTAATGACAAAGTTGAGAAGGAATGGGAAGGTGGGTGGAATGGAAGTAGGAACCACAGAGAGGAAGTGGGATAACTGTTGTTGCATAGAGGGCATTGTAATCATTGAGATGAAACAAAGTGTATGATTTATTGAATGTAAAACTGATTATTTTGTCTGTCAACATTCACTCAACTCCCAATAAAATGCTTTAAAAAAAAAGAATGTGTAGTTCAGATCACTGAATTGTGTTCATGAGGTACTATACATAAACCAAGAGACAGTCATTTAAACAGAAAAGGTTTCTAGTGCACCAGGGTTGTATCTTTTCACCATATTAATTCAATCTGTATGTTGAGCAGACAATCTACGAAGATGGACTATATGAAGGAGAACGTGGCATCAGGACTGGAGGAAGACAAATTAACAATGTACGTTACTCAGATGATACAACCTTGCTTGCTGAAAGTGAAGGAGACTTGAAATACTGATGAAGATCAAAGACTATAACCTTTGGTCTTTGCACCTCAATGTAAAGGAAAGAAAAATCCTCCCTAATGAATCTATATGTAATATCACAATTAATGTAGGATGGATTGAAGCTGTCAAAGTCTTTAGTTATCTTGGATCCACAATCAATGCTCATAGAAGTAGCAGTCAAGAAATCAAAGGACATATTACACTAGGTAAATCTGCTGCACATAAAGTATTCAAGAGCAGAGATATGAGCTTTAGGACTAAGGTGCACCCGAACCAAACCATAGTATTTTCAGTCTCCTTATATGCATGTGAACGTTGGACAATGAATTAGGAAGACTGTAGAAGAATTTATGAATTTAGTTATGGTGTTGTTGAAGAATATTGAAAGTACCATGGGCTACCAGAAGAATAAATCCATCTGTCTTGGAAAAAATACAGCCAGAATGCTCCTTAGAAGTGAGCAAGGCAAGACTGCGACTCCTGTGCTTTGGACATTTTATCAGGAGTCCCCAGAGAAGGACACCATGCTCTGAAAAGTGGAAGGTCAACGAAAACGAGAAAGACTCACAACAAAAAGCGTTGACAGTGTGGCAGCAACAATGACCTCAAACATAACAATAGTGAGTATGGCTCAGGACCTGGCAGTGTTTGGTTCTGCTGTGCACAGTCTCTAGGAGTCAGAATCTACTAGTCAACACTTAACAGCAACAACCAGCACTTTAGTTTCCTTGCCTGTAAAATGGACATAATTCTATTGCTTATTTCATAAGCATATTATGAGAATCAAATGAGTTAACATATAGAAAGCACATCTGAGGGAGCTTCAGAAAGCTTGTGGGAAAATTATCTTTTAAGTTCACTTTTCCACAAACTTTTGAAGCTCCTTATTTATGCACATATAACAGTCCCTGAAAATAATTTTTGCTGTTGTTATTATTGCTATATATATTTTTCACTATTTTTAGATAAGTTTAGAATATAATTTTTTAATTATAATTTTTTTCCAAGATGTAAAATATCATACAGATAAAGTTTAGTGTTTTTTTATTTCTTAAGTACGTTCATTTCTAAATTTATATACAGAGTTTTCATGCATTATAAGATTTCTTGCTTATGTTACCTGCCCTTGAGTCAGCTCCAGTAATTTTATATAATTGTATACAGCTGGACAACTTTCGCTGCTGTTCAGTATTAGAAGATTTCCAACAACCTGCAAAGTTCCCTCAAGCATTTCTACAATTAGTTTCCACTCTGATCCCCAATATCTCTGATTTCCCCTCTTTATATATAGATTTTCTTTTTATATATCAATGGAATCAGATAATATGCAGTCTTTTGTATTTGGATTCTTTTCACTTAATAAAGTTTTTCCTAGGTAAAACAAGGAGTCCTGGTGTGGAGCTGTGGGTTAATGCTTAGGACTGCAAATCAGTTTGAACCACAAGGTTAGCTGTTCAAGCTCACCAGCTGCTCCTTGGAAACCCTATACAGGGTTGCTATGGGTCGGAACCAACTCAACGGCACTAAACAACAACAACAAGGTAAAACAATGCTGTTATACATTCCCTTTAATGCCAAATAATATTCCAGCATACAAACAGACTATGTATGTATTTTCTTTCATCGGTTGAGGGATATTTGAATGGCTTTCCATTTGTACTATTATGTGTTGTACTGCTATGAGCATTCACCTGGAAGTGTGTGTGTGGACATGAAACTTCCCATCTCTTGGGCTAATATTTATAAGTGAGTGTGCTGAATAATATGGATTCTCTGTTCACATTTTTAAGAAACTGCCAAACTGTTTCCAGAGTTTTGATTCCACATTACATTTCCACCACAAATTTATAAAAGTTCTAGCTTCTCTGCATGCTTGTCAACACTTGGCATTGTCAGGTTTTTTTTAGGAAATAAACCTATCAAATTGTTCACCTATTTTTAATTGGATTGTTTGTCTTCTTACATTAAGTAGTGAGTGTCCTTTGTATTCTGAACACAAATCCTTTATCAGATGTTGTTGTCGAGTCAATCCTGACCCATAGCGATCCTGTGTAGGGTTTCTGAGGAGCAGCTGGTGAGCTTGAACCGCCAACCATGCAATTCAAATGGCTTTGCAGTCTGGCACATTAACTCACAGTGCCACACCAGAACTCCTTATCAGATAGGTGTCGTGAATTAATTTTCTCCCAGTCTATGGACTGCCATTCATTATCTTAATGGATTCTACTTTTATTTTTTATTTATCTCTTAATTCTCCTGGAAGACAGTTTTAAATAAATACTATGTCTCATGAGCACTGGCTACAGTTTATCCAGTATCTTACAATTTGTTTGGTGTACTCTAAATTCTAGAAAATTTATTCTGGGACTATTCTAGATGGATTGGCAAAGTGGCAGCATCAATGGGCTCAAGCATGGCAATGATTGTGAGGTTGGCCCAGGATCGGGCAGTGTTTCATTCTGTTGTGCATAGGATTGCTATGAGTCAGTACCGATTCGATGGCACCTAACAATGACAATTCTAGATTGTTATAGAGCCTATTACTCGTGTAAATGGATTTCATTGTAATCTCCTTTGAAAAGACACCATTGGATTATGTAGGTGAAAGCAAGCCAATAAAGTTTATCCCTGTGTTTACTCTAAGGATGGACATGAGAACACTGAGACCATAATTCCTTCGCTATAGGGACCTTCTCTGGTCTTGTCCTCAGAAATGACTGTGCTTTTCCTAAGCGACGGCCATACATTCTCTTACAGAAATTGGAATCAAGATTTGGTTCCCTACTCTGATCTCTCCTCGCACCTTAACGTAGAATCACACATACTAGGACTTTGGGGCAGACAAATGTGTTCTAACCCCACAAAGCACCATTTCACGTCCTCATCTTGGTTTTCCACTCGCTTCATGTTTCTTATTGTGAATGTATTCTATTCTGTTTACACACAAGGGCTTTGATTGCCTTTATGTAGGTTTCCAGCACTACCTTCACTCTGTTTTCTTAAGGGTCACTGTGTGCAAACTCCACATGAGCACTGAAATGCATTAAGTGAATCGGAGCGCTTCTGGCCATTTTTTCCAGCCAGAGGTAGAGGAGGGGAAGACTTTTTCCTTCCAGAGGTAATGACTAACAGATAAAGTACCTGCTCTGGTGAATTTTATATTACAAAGCAGGGAAAAGTATGAGATACAAATGCTTAAATAGTGCAATCGTAACTACGCAATTATAGTAACATAATTGTTGTTGTTAAGTGCCGTCCAGTCAGTTCCGACTCACAGCGATCCTGTATAAGGTTTCTGAAGAGCGGCTGAAGCCCTCCTATGAGTTGGAACTGACTCAGTGGCATTCAACAACAGCAGTAACAAGGGACAGATAGTGACAGGGCAGTAGGAGCAGCTGTCTTAGGTAGGTCAAAGTGTCAAGGAGTGCCATCTCATGAGGAGCATTTAACAGCAGATCTGAACATTGAGAAGAAATTAGTTCAGCATGAATCAGGGAACACATTCTGGGGAGTGAAAGTTCTGGGGAGAAAGACATACAAGTGTAAAGACCTTGAGGTGGCCAAGAGCTTAATGCATTGGTAAAATTGCCAGAAAATCAGCAGGTGAGACTACAGGGCCTGAGGGGAAGGATGGCAGAGGACTGAGGTCAAGACTAGGCAGAAAGCAGGTTGCACAAAAGCTATGGAGTCAGTTTAGACCAGAGAAACTTTTTTTTTTTTTAGTTTATTTATTTATTTTAATGTTTTATTGTGAATTATGTGATAGTTTACATGGGAGAACATTAGTTTTACATTCATCCTATCGTATATTGTTTCATTGCCATGATTACAATCCCCTCCATGCATCATCAACCAACCAAAGGGTATACACTGCAAGCCTGCCCCCTGGTCATCAGCACACAGCCCCTCTTCCTTTCTGTGTCTAAAGTCCCCAGCTGCTCCATCTCTCCACATCATTGTCTCTGCCTCCATCTCAGGCATCACAGCTTCTCTGGGTGGGGTCCCGCTCTCCACTCTTCTCACATAATGGTCCCAGGGACCTCCACTCCTAGACTGCAAAGTTAATCACTCCCCTCCTTGCTGCAAAACATCTACTTTTACATTTCTAATGCTCACAATCAGTCTTGATAACAATTATTCACTATTGTATCACAAGAGACCCATTCGCATTTCATCAGCCCCGCATAGACAGATTGGATACTACTCAGTGGAGATTCTACCTTCCTCCATGCCTTCTGGATCTAGGCTCCCTCTTGAAAGCTTATAAGCCAGTCACTTCTTGCCTTTGTAGCACCCTCCCTGCCATTTTTGTGTAGCCAATGTCCAAGTTGCCCATCCCTGTCTATTTTGTGTATGGAGGGGGTGGGAATGATCCTTGCTGTAAAGATTTGTTCCCTCTTTTGAGCTACTGCATCCATAGGTGTAGGTCAAGTTCATCAAATTGTGTCAGATTACTCTTTTTTTTCCTCTTCTTTCTTCTTCTAGTTGAGCTCTGATCATCCAGTCACTGAAATCAGGTCAAGTGGGTATTATATGTAAGTGTGGGTATTCTTGTGCATATGCCCTCTCTTCTTATCAGCTGGATGCTTCACTGTAGACCAGAGGAACTTTAATTCTGACTCATTATTACCTTATGGGGATATGATGGCCAATTTTCAATGATGACCACAGCTACACTGTGAGAGACAGGGGGAGTTTATAAGGCTGTGCACAAGGCTGGGATGGGTGAAGGTGGGAAAGAGAACAACCATTCTGTATGTAATCCACAAGTAACACACCATAGGGGCCGACAGTGTACTAAGAGCCAAGTCCTAGGGGAACAAGAAGTTATGTATGATCCAAGAGTTCTACTTTTCATAGTTTAGATCACTAATGTTTGAACCTCCAAATGGTCATTTATTCTCTGACTTGGTGATGGCTTGCACCATGTGATCATGGGGTTGTCAGTGTGCAAATGACAGAGAATGACCAAGAAAAAAGCACTCCAAAGGAAGGGTTCAAAGAGAGAAAAGGTCAGTGGGCTGGTCCCAGGGCAGAAACTTTAGCAAGGTTAGGAAAGAGGAATGCAAGACAGCTGTTAGATGCTGAGTATCATGTGGTGCTGTGGTGGGACTGAAGGGGAGAACCTCAGCTACACCTGACCCAGAAGGGAATTCTCACCCACTGTAGCAACTTGAACATGGGAGCACATGGAAAAGTCAACTGGAAGATGTGCAGACTGTTGAATGTGTGAGTCTGTCTTTCCATGTCTTTACTAATAAAAGGAGCTTCAGAACAGTACCCTTTTTCAGAGTTGTTGTGAGAATTAACTGAGACAATGCATGCTCACTGCTCTATATACTGCCCAAACTATAGCAATGTCTCAACACCTATCTATTAATATCACTATTAGTTGCTAAGGAGCTCTGGTAGCGTAGCAGTTACAAATTGGGCTGCGAAGCACAAGATCAGCTGTTCGAAACTACCAGCTGTTCTACAGGAGAAAGACGAGGCTTTCTGTTCCTATGAAGATTTACAGTCTCGGAAACCCTGTACAGGATCACTATGAGTTGGAACCAACTCCATGGCACATAACAACAATTAGTTGTTAATTATCAATCATGTATCTGTAATTGCCTAGGACTGATCTGGATTCTAATGGTCCAATAAATGTTAGTTAAATGTAAGCTTAAATTTCTTATAGGGCACTCAGTTCTTCGAGAACACAAGAACTAAGAAAGTAAACTATCCTCTGGAAGGGGAGAAAACACATCCCAAAAAGACAGCATGAGAAAATTGCAAGGCCACACAGCAGTACAGAAACACAGCACTGATGAAATGCAATAGATATGTTTTAAGCATATACACAGGAGTTCTGGGTTCACAGTGGTTATGCGCTCAGCTACTAACCAAAAAGTGAGTGTTTCGAACCCACCAACTGCTCCCTAGGAAGAAGCTGTACAGTCTGCTTCCATAAAGATCACAGCTGTAGAAACCCTAAGAGTAAATGTACTAAAGAATAGTAAGGAGTTCAGAACTAACGAAAAAGGTTCTTTGAAGATAAGTTTTAAGTGAACATGAGGGAATCCTGGTGTGGTGCTGTAGGATAAGTGCTGGGCTGGTAACCACAAGGTTGGTAGTTCAAACTGACAGTCACTCCTTGTAAACCCTATATAGTTGGTTGCTATGAGTCAGAACCAACTTGGCAGCACTTAAAAACAACAATGAAAAGGGAAGGGGCAAGTGTGAAGTGTGAAGCAAGCATTACTATCAAGTTGTGTATACAGGGTGTGGAAACAGAAAGCCACATCCTTCTCCTACAGAGCTGCTGATGGGCTCAAACTGCCAACCTTGTGATTCACAATCCAGAGATTGTGCTCCCCACATACTAATGGCCATACTCGCCAACATAATCACCCCATAGTTACATGTATGTTTTTAAAAAGCATAAGGTAGTGTCTGAGGAGTCATCTTCAAAGAACCGATCAGAGTAAGAGAGCTATACACAGGATGATTACAGAGTATTTTCATTGCAAGATTTTGTAGAATGTGCTACAATTCAGAAAAACAAAGACAAAACAATGCACACATTGTAATATGCCTTCCCAAAGATAGCATATTATTACAATAATTCATTGCATGCCAAGTAAGGCACCAAAAGCAAATAACTGAGCATAAGCAATCATGTTGAAAGCATTATTGTCATCGTTCTTAGGTGCCATTGAGTCAGTACCAACTCACAGAATCATTTCACATACACGCTCAATGTTGTCATCAGTTGTGGACGTGGATGGATGTTCTAATATAACTGGAGTGCAGATAATTTTTGACTTATTCTTATATACACAGACTTGGAGCAAAAGTATTCTGTGTGTGTAGATACATCAGTGTCTCATCCCTTACCCTCCAATGACATGAGGTACATGGGTGGTAGAAGACCCCAGAATTCTCTCCAAACTGAATCTGACACTTGCCTTGTTTTTAGCTTTTTTTATTCTCTCATTTTTATTTTTTGTTTCTTTAGCCTTTCACCCTTGACTTTGTCTCTCTTGCTTTCTCTACTTTCTATCACCTTGTTCATTTTTTCTAATTTTTTCTGTTTCTCATCCCAACCACTGCTTGTTCTACTTCTTTCTCTTATATTTTTTATCCTTCTTTCTTTCTTTTTGTTGCTGTGGTTACTACTCTAGTAGCTGTCCCTTTCACTCTTTCCTCTTCCTAATTCATTTAGGTATTTTTCTTTATTATTATTTTCTCTGTTTTCGTTTTCTCTTTTATTACATTATTTTCCTCTCCCACTTCTCTTGCTTTGGTTTTTGTATTCTTCTGCTAGTTGCTGCTAGCATTTTCCATTTTTTTCCCTTTTACTATTTTCTTATTTTTGCTGTTGTTTGCTGCTTTGTATGTGTGTTTTCTCTTCTTGCCTCACTTGACAGGAGACAGCAGCTGCAGCCAGATAGCCTTCCACAACCATACTCCTAAAGCCCCAGCCATTGGGCCAAAGCCAATACCAACAGCAATCACTAGATCAATCATTAGTCAAACCCATTCTAAACTGAATGCATTAACAGAGAACAGAGTAGTGTACAAACTCATCTCCTAGTCACATCCACCAGGAAACAGTGGTAGGTACCTAAGAAAACACCAACATACAATCAACTAAATACAAATACATCGTAATATATCTAAAGCAGAAGAAAACTTATGTTCACATAAAGAAACAAGACAGAGTAGCTCAAATAAAAACATTTTTGAGGAGAAAATGGTATTGGAACTACCTGAAAAAGAAATTAAGTGAATGATATCTAGGTACCTCAACAAGAATGACAGAAAGGTAGAGGAAAACAAGGAAGTGTTTAGGAAACTACTGGAACAATCCAACAAAATATATAGAGGATTGGAGACAACACAAAACCAGCAAATAGAAATCCAGAAGATTAATATTAAGATTTCAGCAACGGACAATACATTGAAAGGGCAAAGGAGTAGATTTGAATCAATGTGAGCCTGAATTAGTGAGCATGAAGATAGACCTCACAATACTAGTAAGCTAGAAAAACAGTCAGAAAAGAAAATTGAAAAAAAAATCTGAAGAAAAACTAAGATTTATGTGGGACAATATGAAGAGGAATAACTTATGGGTGACTGGAATTCTAGAACAGAAAGAGAATAAGAAAAGTACAGAAAAGATAGTCGAAGAGCTGCTGTGAGAAATTTTCCCTAGCATCATGAAAGATAAGGAGATAAATAAAAGAAAGATAAAGAGATGAATGCAACCCATACAGGACAGACCCCAAAAGAAAATCACCAAGACATAGCATAATCAAACTCTTCAAAATGAAAGACAAGAAAAGAATCCTGAAAACAGCTTAGAAAAAACGAAGAGTCACCGACAATGGAGAACCATAAGATTAAGTTCTGATTTCTAAGCAGAAGCAATGGAAACCAGAAAGCAAAATTCTTACAAATATACAAAATTCTAAGAGACAAAAATGCCAAACAAGAATCAAATACACAGAAAATATGATGGAATTTCTAAAAACCAGTTCAACTTTACTTAAATACTAAAGGGAGTCCTTTGGACTGAGAACCAACAACAGTATACAACAACCAGAGATTAACATACATGGCAACACCACATTGAATTAAATCCAGATATGTAAGTATTAAAAGTATACAAATGTACAAGACTGACAATAGAGAATCCAAGTTATCAATTTATAATCAGACAACAACAAAGCAAAAAGGGAAAAAGTATAGTTACAGAATTCCAAATGGTGAGGAAGCCCAATGGATTTGAAGATAAAACAAATTGTTTTACATTGGGGAAATTTTTTTTAAATACAGTGTAGCATCAATGAAAACTAAAGCACCCTTACACACAAAAAGTTTTCATGATAAATCATGACGTTTTTGCAAATATAAAAACAACAGCAGTGGAGAAATTGACAAGAAAACACATATACACATAAGCATGAATTTAGCAAAGAAAAATATGTGGAACAAAGAAGTCCTCAGCAACACAAAAAGCACACAGAAAAATCACTGCAATCAATTCATACCTATTAATAATTACATTAAACATCAATGGATTAAACACACCAGTCAAGAGACAGAGAATATAGCAAAATGGATAAGAAAATAGGATCTTTCAATATGCTGTCTACAAGAGATACAACTTAAACACAAAAACAGAAATAGATTAAAGGTATGGGAACATACACAAAGCTAATAGCAATAAAAATGAGTAGGAGTGGCAATATTAATTTCTGATAATGTAGACTTTAAGGCAAAACCAGCATAAGAGACAAAGACAAGATTCGAATCCTGGTATGGTACTGTATGATAATGCAGTGTACCACAAGGTCAGTTTGAATTCATGGTCAGTGGTCAAACTCACCAGTTGTTCCTCTGAAACTCTATACAGGGTCAGTAGGAATCGGAACTGACTCAATGACAATCAACAACAACAATTTCATGATTAAAGGGTCAATTGAACAAGAGGACATATACAAATAACACACATAAGAAAAGATATAGGTGACATCATCAGAGAACCAATGAAAATAAAAAAGAATAACACAATACTATGAAGAAATGTACTCCAATATGCTTGAATATCTAGAATAAGTACATTTTTTAGAAAAACAGAGTGAAGTAACAAATTTGTAAAGTCCTATAACAAAAGAGTCCTGGCGTGGCACTGTGGGTTAATGTGCCAGACTGCAAAGCCATTTGAACTGCAAGGTTGGTGGTTCAAGCTCACCAGCTGCTTCTCGGAAACTCTATACAGAGTCACTATGGGTCGGAACTGACTCAATGGCACTTAACAACATCAAATAACAAAAGAAGATATTGATCGGGTAATTAAAAAACTCACAACAACAACAACAACAACAACAACTGTAATGTAGAAGATGTATAACTAAAAGGGGGGGCAGGGGCATGCAGAATGTGCCCTTTGGACTTTTAAATATATATATATATATATTTAAAATTAAGAAAGGTGTGAGA